>NC_048585.1:26103607-26183607 GCF_013265735.2 Oncorhynchus mykiss | reverse complement strand
AGAGCCAGAGAGAGAGCCAGAGAGAGAGCCAGAGAGAGAGCCAGAGCCAGAGACAGAGCCAGAGACAGAGAGAGACAGAGAGAGAGAGGGACTGTGGCTGAGGGAGAGAGAGAGATTACTATAATAGACTCACAAGGTGACAGTGACACAATTACACTGATACTGACATGAAGGATTAGTGGCTTCCCCACTAAATAGCGGCATTAGGGGGGCCGATTGAGCGGCAGCTTTAACCCTCTGACTACACTACCTAGAAGCCTCCATTGTCATTTTATTCCATGCCTGTACTCCGCTGCAAGCTGTAATGCTTGGCTTCCTCTGAGCAAGTGTCAGTAGCGTTTTGCATTTACAGATGATTATTGATTTTGTATCTTACTATAAGTTCACTGTAATGTCCAGAGTTGGCAACTAACATGGACATGTATTGTACATGTTGTCTATTTATAGTCTGTATGGAATATCAATACATTTTATGATTCATATCCACTATACAATCGAGAAACATAGATCACTAAGATTGTCCAAAACGGCGATACATGGTTCTTCGGTTGAAAGGTTCAATTGTTAGTGAACAGAATAACACTTTCACTCCATTTTTTCACTTTCAAATGTATGCCCAACAATAACCGTTGATTTCAAAGTTGAACAAACCATACACATCTATGTACGAGGACTACTTCTAACAATTTCCACTGAACGTTTTACAGAAACTCATTTAGTGGAAGAACTGTGCAGATGCTCACTTTGGTAACAGAATCTATCTTCGGTTTCTATTCAACCAAGTTTTCCAAAAAGGAAAAAACTTGCTCCGAATTAAGATTCAAAGATGTCTGCAGAAAGAATGGGCTGTCAGATATGACATGCCACCTTGCATTTTAACAAACCTTATCTGGTTATTGAACTATAGTAAGTGAAGTAGATTTACACCTGGTAACGGAATAACACATAAGTCCATTCTTGTGGGAAGCTGCTATACACCACCAACTGCTAACAGACTGTATCTGGATAATATGTGTGAAATGCTTGATAATGTATGTGATATCAACAGAGAAGTCTATTTTCTGGGTGATTTAAATATTGACTGGTTTTCATCAAGCTGCCCAAAAGCTTCAAACTGTAACCAGTGCCTGCAACCTGGTTCAGGTTGTCAGTCAACCTACCAGGGTAGTTACAAACAGCACAGGAATGAAATCATCAACATGTATTGATCACATCTTTACTAATGCTGCAGAACATTGTAGTGATCACAATATAATAGCCATATCTAGGAAAACCAAAGTTCCAAAGGCTGGGCCTAATATAGTGTATAAGAGGTCAAACAATAGGTTTTGTACTGATTCATATGTTGAGGATGTAAAGAATATTTGCTGGTCTGTGGTGTGTAATGAGGAGCAACTAGAAGCTGCACTTGACACATTTATGAAATTGCTTATTCCAGTTACTAATAAACACGCACCCATTAAGAAAATGACTAAAAACTTCAATCCCTGTGGATTGATGAGGAATTGTATGGTTGAGAGAGATGACAATAAAAGAAATGTCAAAAAAATCTGTCAGCACAACCGTTTGGCAAACGTACTGCAAATTGAGAAATCATTTGACTAAACTGAATAAAAATAAGAAACTATACTATGAAACAAAGATAAAAGATAAAAAATAATAATAGTAAAAAGCTTTGGAGCACCTTAAAATGAAATTATGGACATAAAGACAAACTCAGCTCCATCATTCAGTTGGCTCATTAATCACAAAACCCACTGATATTGACAATTACTTTCATACCTTTTTCCTTGGCAAGATTAGCAAACACAGGGATGACATGCCAGCAACAAACGCTAACACTTCACATCCAAGTAGAACTGATAAAATGATGAAAGATGAGCGTTGCAATTTTGAATTCCGTAAAGTGCGTGTGGAAAGAGGTGAAAATAATGATTGTTGTCTATCAACAATGACGAGCCACCGGGTCTGACAGCTTGGATGGAAAATTACTGAGGATAATAGCGGACGATATTGCCACCGCTATTTGCCATATCTTCAATTTAAGCCTACTAGGTGTGTGACCTCAGGCCTGGAGGGAAGCAAAAGTGAGCCTGTTACCAACCCATAGTAAACTTCTGGGAAAAAAAATGGTGTTTGACCAGATACAATACTATTTACTGTAAATAATTTGACAGACTTTCAGCCCGCTTACAGGCAAGGACATTCAACAAGCACAGCACTTACACAAATGACTGATGATTGGCTGAGAGAAATGATGATGAAAAGATTGTGGGGGCTGTTTTGTTACACTTCAGAGTAAAGCCAGTGTGTCTATGTACACGGATGACTCAACAACATTCACCCCAGCTACTATAGCAAGTAAAACCATTGCAACACTTAACAAAGAGCTGCAGTTCGTTTCAGAATGGGTGGCAAGGAATAAGTCCTAAATATAACAAAAACTAAAAGCATTGTATTTGGGACAAATCATTCACTAAACCTCAACTACATCTTCTGAAGAATAACGTAGAAATTGAGAAAGTTAAGGTGACAAAACTGCTTGGCGTAACCCTGGATTGTAAACTGTCAAGGTCAAAACATGTTGACACAACAGTCGCTAAGATGGGGAGAAGTCTGTCCATAATAAAGGCAATGCTCTGCCTTCTTAAAAAACACTATCAACAAGGCAGGTCCTACAGGCCCTAGTTTTGTCGCACCTGGACTACTGTTCAGTCGTGTGGTCAGGTGCCCCAGCGGGACCTCGGAAAATTACAATTGGCTTAGAACAAGGCAGCACAGCTGGCCCTCAATTGTACACGGAGAGCTAACATGAATAATATGCATGTAAATCTCTCATGACTCAAAGTGGAGATCAACTTCATCACTACTTGTTTTTGTAAGCCATGAGAGGTTTACATGCATATTATTAATGTGTGTGCTAGAGTGCGCACTCTACACACACGTACACTGTAATATTGTTATATGGTGGTATTATACATTTTGTATTGTAGATATTTGGTGTTGTTATAATGTTATATGGTGTACTGTTTTATCTTTGGTTTTAATGTGGGATGTAAGTGCCTCAGTGTGTTTGGATCCCAGGAAGAGTAGCTGCTGCCCTGGCAGGAACTAAATGGGGATCCCTAGTAAATACACTGTTCAAGAAAAATAAAGGGAACACTAAAATAACACATCCTAGATCCGAATGAATGAAATATTCTTATTAAATACTTTTTTCTTTACATTAGTTGAAGGTGCTGACAACAAAATCACACAAAAATTATCAATGGAAATCAAATGGATCAACCCATGGAGGTCTGGTTTTGGAGTCACACTCAAAATTAAAAGTGGAAAACCACACTACAGGCTGATCCAACTTTGATGTAATGTCCTTAAAACAAGTCAAAATGAGGCTCAGTAGTGTTTGGCCTCCACGTGCCTGTATGACCTCCCTACAACGCCTGGGCTTGCTCTTGATGAGGTGGCGGATGGTCTCCTGAGGGATCTCCTCCCAGACCTGGACTAAAGCATCCACCAACTCCTGGACAGTCTGTGGTGCAAAGTCCAGGTCTGGGAGGAGATCCCTCAGGAGACCATCCGCCACCTCATCAGGAGCAAGCCCAGGCGTTGTAGGGAGGTCATACAAGCACGTGGAGGCCACGTTGGTGGATGGAGCGAGACATGATGTCCCAGATGTGGTCAATTGGATTCAGGTCTGGGGAACGGGCGGGCCAGTCCATAGCATCAATGCTTTCCTCTTGCAGGAACTGCTGACACACTCCAGCCACATGAGGTCGGTCTAGCATTGTCTTGCATTAGGAGGAACCCAGGGCCAACCGCACCTGCAAATGGTCTCACAAGGGGTCTGAGGATCTCATCTCGGTACCTAATTGGCACTCAGGCTACCTCTGGCGAGCACATGGAGGGCTGTGCGGCCCCCCAAAGAAATGCCACCCCACACCATGACTGACCCACCGCCAAACCGGTCATGCTGGAGGATGTTGCAGGCAGCAGAATGTTCTCCACGGCATCTCCAGACTCTGTCACATGTGCTCAGTGTGAACATGCTTTCATCTGTGAAGAGCACAGGGCACCAGTGGCGAATTTGCCAGTCTTGGTGTTCTCTGGCAAATGCCAAACATCCTGCACGGTGTTGGGCTGTAAGCACAACCCCCACCTGTGGACGTCGGGCCCTCATACCACCCTCATGGAGTCTTGTTTCTGACCGTTTGAGCAGACACATGCACATTTGTGGCCTGCTGGAGGTTATTTTGCAGGGCTCTGGCAGTGCTCCTCCTGCTCCTCCTTGCACAAAGGCGGACATAGCGGTCCTGCTGCTGGGTTGTTGCCCTCCTACGGCCTCCTCCACGTCTCCTGATGTACTGGCCTGTCTCCTGGTAGCGCCTCCACGCTCTGGACACTACGCTGACAGACACAGCAAACCTTCTTGCCACAGCTCGCATAGATGTGCCATCCTGGATGAGCTGCACTACCTGAGCCACTTGTGTGGGTTGTAGACTCCGTCTCATGCTACCACTAGAGTGAAAGCACCGCCAGCATTCAAATGTGACCAAAACATCAGCCAGGAAGCATAGGAACTGAGAAGTGGACTGTGGTCACCACCTGCAGAACCACTCCTTTATTGGGGGTGTCTTGCTAATTGCCTATAATTTCCACCTGTTGTCTATTCCATTTGCACAACAGCATGTGATATTTATTGTCAATCAGTGTTGCTTCCTAAGTGGACAGTTTGATTTCACAGAAGTGTGATTGACTTGGAGTTACATTGTGTTGTTTAAGTGTTCCCTTTATTTTTTTGAGCAGTGTACATCATGGGTTCCTGATCTGTACTACACAGAAATGCATAATGATGGATATGAATGCCATTCTCCTCATGTTTCACAAGTTTGGACATCACAGCACAGTACAGCGCAGTACAGTAGAGTACAGTAAAATGCAGTAAATTAGGAGTATAATTCAGTAGAGTACAATACACTGTATTCTACTGTACTATACTTTTCTTTACTGCATTGTGTTGTACTGTATTGCACTGCGCTCTACTGACTGTACAGTACCGTGTTGGACTGTATTCAGTGCTGTATTGTACTGTATGTCTATGAGAGGTTTAGATTTGTTCCAGTCCTGTCAGTCTGTGGACGTTAACATCAAGGCCAAGGTGATCTGAACAAATTTCAACTGCTTTTCAGCATACAATGTCGGTGCTCAGTGGGTGAGGATGCTGGTTACAGTAAATGGAAAGAGAGAGGGAGGGGGGGTCATGGGTAAGAGCTGGGAGAGGTGACATTAACTGGAGAGAGGAGAGAGAGAAGGGGGGGGGGTCATGGGTAAGAGCTGGGAGAGGTGACATTAACTGGAGAGAGGAGAGAGAGAGAGGGGGGTCATGGGTAAGAGCTGGGAGAGGTGACATTAACTGGAGAGAGGAGAGGGGGGGGGTCATGGGTAAGAGCTGGGAGAGGTGACATTAACTGGAGAGAGGAAAGAGAGGGGGGGTCATGGGTAAGAGCTGGGAGAGGTGACATTAACTGGAGAGAGAGAGGGGGGGGTCATGGGTAAGAGCTGGGAGAGATGACATTGACTGGAGAGAGAGAGGGGGGGGGTCATGGGTAAGAGCTGGGAGAGGTGACATTGACTGGAGAGAGAGAGGGGGGGGGTCATGGGTAAGAGCTGGGAGAGGTGACATTAACTGGAGAGAGGAAAGAGAGGGGGGGTCATGGGTAAGAGCTGGGAGAGGTGACATTAACTGGAGAGAGGAGAGAGAGGGAGGGGTCATGGGTAAGAGCTGGGAGAGGTGACATTAACTGGAGAGAGGAGGGAGAGGGAGGGGGGGGGGGTCATGGGTAAGAGCTGGGAGAGGTGACATTAACTGGAGAGAGGAGAGAGAGGGGGGGGTCATGGGTAAGAGCTGGGAGAGGTGACATTAACTGGAGAGAGGAGAGGGGGGGGGTCATGGGTAAGAGCTGGGAGAGGTGACATTAACTGGAGAGAGGGGGAGGGGTTGTCCAGAAGCAGACTGTATTAAACACACTTGGTTTGACCACCAGACGACAGAAATACAAAAGAAAAGTTATTTTACATTGGAGTCATTTAGCCCAGGGTTCCTCCTAAATGAAATACAAGTGTTGATATTAGTTTGCAGGACTCTTTACCTCAACATTAGTGTGTATTTATGACGTCTTAAGACTTTATCTGGTAGATGTTTACTAAGACCCTTTTCCATCTGTTTGACCACAAATCAAAGACAGTACTTTTTCCAAAATGTTAAGATGGAAAATGGTTGAAAAATGTATCTATGACTTCATTTCCCAAAAATATAGAGACTCATAGCTTTCATATGACAAGCTCCTATAAACGTTGGTGCTCATGGGTCCTTTTCGATGGAAATGGCCCTGACAAAACAACCGTCTACAATTAAATCCTGATTGCAGGGGAGGCATGCTGATGACAACTGCTGCTGAAATACATTCACATGAGACAACTTTAAAAAGCCAGAATGATATTTGTCGGAGTCTAACCTTTCCCATGAGGTACTGGGAGTACGGACGTGAAAAGCCTTTATGGTTGCGCTGCTGCACTTCAGAAGTGCATCTTTGATTTTGCCTGATGTTTGCCTGCCATTACTCTACCCCTGTACGCACCACAACATACCTGACGTGGAGACTTCAGATCCATCTAGAGAACCACCAACCCTGCGGTGTGACAAAGGGACCAACCACTGCTGTTGATGTAAGGTGGGCCCATTCTTACACATATATTTATGTATTCTCTGTAAAGGCCTTCGAGGTGTTGAGAATAACGAGGTTCTGAATAATGCTGGTGTCTGAATAGAGAGGCTGGGTGCAATAATGACATTTAGACTGAACGCCTTCCCTTTTGTGTTACTGGGTAAGGCTGACTGTGACTGGACTCACTGTTCCACATGAGTGAGTGAGTGAGTGAAGCAGAGAACGAGGGAGCGAGAACCACACACACACACACACACCAGAGCAAGGACAATTATACATCACTGAACTACCGTCATCCCTGCCGAGCTCCACACTAATGCCACACACACACACACAAATTCAAAGAGAGCTGGGGTGGAGAGTGAGAGAGGTAGGCAAGAGAGAGGGACGCAGTGAGAGAAAAACAGAGATGAAGCGGCCAAGAATGAGCGTGTGTGCGTGCGCTAGTATTAGGACAGTGAGCGAAAAGGAGAGATAGAAAAAGAGGAGGATAAGATTGAATGCAGATGATGGAGCTTTTTGGCCGGTATGGGAAAGAAATGCTCCTGTATGGTCTCATGTAGCTAACTGGCTAATTGTTTCACACACTGCTCAGATAGAGATGTATCAATATACAGGCGTTGCTCAGATAGGAGGTGGGAGTTAGAACAGGTGCTGGAGAGGAGGAGGAGGCGGAAGGGGGGGGGGGGTATGAAGAGGAACGGCGTGTGATTAAATGACTTAAAAAAGAAGGAGAAGCTCATCTACAAAGCTGCTATCATTAGAGCTGATTAAATGTGCCATGTTTTGGGATTTACAGGGTGGAGACTATCAGCCACTGAGACTCTAGAGTTTCTCTTTCTTTCGCCCTTTCACTCTCCTTCTCTCTCCCCCCTCTTAACTTTCATCTAGTCATTAACTTCGCAATGAGGTTGAATCTTCATTTTGAATGGAGCTTAACAGCTATTTAGCATTCTGGACAAAACATCTCAGAATTAGCAAACTGATCAACTAAAGTGTGACTAAAAAAGGTCTCAAATCAAAATGCAGATTGTGTGTTCTACTAGGAGAAAAGAAATGCACCACAAACGCATGCACAAACCCACCACACACACACATTCACCCACCCACACACACATTTGGATCTCTAAAATACCCAGAAACAGCATCATCACTCCAATCCCCAAAACTGAGATTAAACACAGCCCAGATTACCAGGGCCTCACATATGAAATTAATCTCCAATCTCCCTGGCTGATCCCTGGCCTGCATTGTCCTCCCAGCAGAAACAGTTCGGTTCCCAATGTCCCCATTCACAAATCTCTCTGCTCTGAAATCAGCACAATCAAAACATCCCTCCATCAAGATGAGCCCACTCATCATCATAAAGATACCCATGATCAGCTCTAACAGAAATCCTCATATCTCAATTACAGCCCCACCAGACAATATCACTAAACCGCACAATACTGTATGATACATTATCTACAAAAGTTGCATTGAAAATGTGCAATCATGAAGACTGGCCTGGGCACATGTGATGTTAACAGTTAGTAAGACATAGGTTGGGGGGGGATGAACGGATGAGCCTATTCAATTCTGAACGGTCAAGTCCAGGATGCTGGCCCATGTTGACGCCAATGCTTCCCACAGTTGTGTGAAATTGGCTGAATGTCCTTTGGTTCGTGGACCATTCTTGATGCACACGGGTAAATGTTGAGCATGAAAAACCCAGCAGCGTTGCAGTTCTTGACACATTCAAACCGGTGCGCCTGGCACCTACTACCATACCCCGTTCAAAGGCACTTAAATATTTTGTCTTGCCCGTTCACCCTCTGAATAACACACATACACAATCCATGTCTCGATAGGAGTACCACAGTATGAGTCACAATATCCATAAAACCTAGGAGGTCAAACAGGGAAATGGTGCCAATCGTTTTTCCACCATTATTTTTCCCTATAAAGGATTTAAGAAACATTTAAAATAAGGGCTGTGTTTAGTGTAGGCTTACCCAGGCGTGACATTTTGATAACCGTGTAAATTTCTTCACATTTTCAAACAGTCCATGTATATTTTCCTGCGGGGCTATACATTTGGGTGAGTTTTGTTTTAAAAAAAAAAATTTTTTTATTTTTTAAATCGCCTGAGTAGCCTCGTTTCACTGCCAAAAATAAAATGTAACTATTGTTCAGCAAAATAACAACCCAATGTCAAATACAGGTAGCCTACTCAAATAATTAACATCCAAACACATTACCCATTACTCTCTCGTGGGAATTCCACTAATGGTCTGTATGTAGCCAAACGTAGCTGCTGCTCATTCCGTTTGCTCGAAAATTTAGAAATGGTATAAAAAAGACTAAGGCCCGTGTCCATAGAGACACTTACCAGCTCTACTGGTAGTACTGCTACTACCAGCAGTACTAAACCTGCACCTGTCAATGGCACAAGTTCTTCTGCTTCCACAAGCACATCCAATGCTAGCATCAGTAATTCTACATTTGTTGTTTGCCCAGTTAGTATGGACACTGACTGTTGTGAACTGATGCAGCCAAGGAGCTACTGCCCCCTTACCCGGGAAAGCACCGAACAACAGACAGGGACATTGGACCATCGAAGAGGCGCAAATATAATGAGAACTACATTGATTTGGGGTTCACTTATATTAGGAGTAGTGCCTTTCTTTAGCCACAGTGTGTTAAATGTGCAAAAGTACTATCTCACAACTCGATAAATTGAGCGTGCAAGCACGCCCTTTCATGCCCTGCCTCCAGTAAACTTTACGATATCTGAACAAGAGAACCTAATCAAAATTGCAACAAGCGGTTCTGTGAAAATTGAATTTAAATCAGAAGCCACTGGCAGATTTCTGGATTGGGCTGCACTCAGAGTATCCTGCCTTGGCAAATCGCACTGTTAAGACACTAATGCCCTTTGCAACCACGTACCTATGTGAGAGTGGATTCTCGGCCCTCACTAGCATGAAAACTAAATACAGGCACAGACAGTGTGAGGAAAATGATTTAACACAGAGATTCTCTCCAATACAACCCACCACTGCAGAGTTATGTGCATCCTTTTAAACACACCCTTCTCATTGACCTGTGGAGCTATTGAGAGCCCGGCCTCTCTCAATAGCATGTCTGTACATGCTCATTGAGTCTGTACATAGTCAAAGCTTTCCTTAATTTTTAGATCAGTAAGGTATTCTGCCACTGTGTACTCTCTGTTTAGGGCCAAATAGCATGCTCCGGTTTTTTGGTTAATTCTTTCCAATGGGTCAAGTAATTATATTTTTGTTTTATCATGATTTGGTTGGGTCTAATTGGTGGTGTCCACTGAGCCGTTGGGCCCACCCTGCAACCACATTGGATAACGGTGGGCAGGCCTCTTGACAGCCGTCACTCAAATGCGAGGGGCTAAAGCTCATTGGCTATAACTTACATTTATAGGGGGCTGGCACATGTGGGGGGAAATGTAGGCAAAATGGTGCCACACAGCTTCAAGAAAAGTTGTTTTCAAACTAGGAATTACTGTCTTAATGGAGGTAAGACAGCAATTCTGCTCATAGATTATGCATGTTGGAACTACACATCGACACAACCAGTCCCAAGTGGGAGATTTAAAAAAGACTTTGTGTGAAGACCCGCTGTGTGATAATAGAAGATGGAGAAGGCCATTCTGTAAAAGGTAATTACACAACAGAACAGGGTTGAATGCCGACATGGAGATAACACCCAAGCTACTATAAAGAAATAACTACTTCTATACCCGCAGATCAAAAAAGCTTGAAAAGAAAATGTATTGTTAGTAAAGAAAGCATGTACGCTAGCCTGTGATGCATTGTTAGTTAGTAAATCCTACAGACTAGGACCTCGTTCTCCTATTCCAGCCTGGTCTCTGTGGTCATTGATCCCTGTGCCTGGCTGTAGCCTAGTGACAGGTGACTGAAAAACGTGATCACTGACTGTCCCGGAGGTGACAATGGGCTCTACTAATTATGACTATGGATGACCTGTCTGAGCTGTCAGTGTATGAGAGAGTGAGAGACTTGAATGTGTGTCTGTGTCAGTGTGTGTGTGCGCACGTTTGTCTGTGTGTGTGTGTGTGTGTGTGTGTGTGAGTGTATGCGGGCATTCAAGCATGCGTTTGTTTGTGTGTGCATTCGTGTGCGTGTGAGTAAACGACTACATTTTGTCAATCAACATCGCTGTTCAAATACAGCTAAATCACCACAGGCACCAGCTGAATATGTACGGATACAGGTCAGGGAATGTGTGGCCCGTATGTCACTACCTCACAGGAGTGGCATTTGAAAGTCATTTTTTTCGGCAGAAATGCCCTTCAGGTGCCTTAATAACATAATAACTTGTATGCCATCTATAAATATGAATAAAATGGATAAATTATGATTTTAATTGGTTTAGCCAGAGAAAAATACAGGGACCTTCCCACTTGCAATGATTGGCTGAGATAATGGGCTGGACGTTCTAACGTGGCTTTTTTTGAAAGATATCATGAAGAACTGAAAAAGTGTTGCTACTGCTCTCAACATTGCTGCCCGGAAGTTAGTAGAGCTATCGACAAAGATCAGTGGAAAGTTGTGATGGACTACTTTCTGGAAAACGATCGTGCCATGCTGACTCTGACTCTGAAAATGAATCAGACGATGAGGAAATCCCTGATTTAGGTAAAAGCATTTTAAATTGAACCAGACATTGTAATGGTCTTCTGGTGTGATGGGGAAGAAATTACGATCAACAGTGTCGTCACGGAAGAAGTTGACCGAGTTTTGAAATCAGTGGAATGACCGGTGGAAGCAGAGAGATGATTGCCGAATGCGTAGCGAGTCTAAAAGAAAAACACAGAAGGCTGTTGTATAAAACACCCGTCTCAGGATTACATCTTCAAACCAAGGGCAACCATGGCATCCATGACAGAGAGGGAGAAGCATTCATTTATGTATACAGGTAACAGTCTAGCTACATTTTCAGATATTATACATTTCAAATTTAGTCAGGAAGTTGTTTTCATTGCATGCTCAAATCTAATTTTATTTGTCACATGCGCCGAATACAACCTTACTGTGAAATGCTTACTTACAAGCCCTTAATTAACCAACAATGCAGTTCAAGAAATAGAGTTGAGAAAATATTTACTAAATAAAAGGTATCTAAAAGTAACAAGAAAATTGAAGGGGGGGGGGGGGGGGGGGGTGTCAGTATAAATAGTCCAGTGGATTACTTGTTCAGTAGTCTTATGGCTTGGGGGTAGAAGCTGTTAAGGTGCCTTTTGGTCCTAGACTTGGCGCTCTGTTACCGCTTGCTGTGCAGTAGCAGAGAGAACAGTCTATGACATGAGAGACTGGAGTCTTTTACAATTTTTTGGGCCTTCCTCTGACACTGCCTAGAATATAGGTCCTTGGATGTCAGGAAGCTTTGCCCCAGTGATGTACTGGGCTGTACGCACAACCCTCTGCAGTGCCTTACGGTCAGATACCGAGTAATTGGCATACTAGGCTGTGATGCAATCAGTGCTCTCGATGGTGCAGCTGTAGAACCTTTTGAGGATCTGTGGACCCATGCCAATTCCCTTGAGGGGGAAAAGTTGTAGTCGTGCCCTCTTCACAACTGTCTTGGTGTGTTTGGACTATGATAGTTGGGGATGTGGACACCAAGGAACTTGAAACCCTCAACCAGTAGCACTTCAGCCCTGTCAATGTTAAAGGGGGCCTGTTCAGCCCCTCTGTTCATAAATTAAAGTGTACTGTTAGCTAGCTAACTAGCTGACGTTAACTGGCTGGCTCGCAAACTAACGTTACGTTTATGATCTGTAATATTATTAGTATCTCAGAAACTATTTGCATTGCTAATTATAGATTATTGTTAGCTAGATAGCTAATATTGAATCTAGTTGGTTAGCTTTAGCTACCTGAACATTCATGCATGGTAGTACGAGTTGGGATTATGGTGTATTGTTTAGCTAGCTACATGTCACAAAAAAAAAATTAACTAATAAATATTTTATTTGTAGTGTGTGTTTACCAGAGACGGTAATGTGAAGAACATGACCTGCATCAAAGTCAGATTATGATATAGGCCAAGGCCTAGATAAATGTATTTTTAACACTACTTTTTGCTACTAATTTCACCACTTTTAGTCTTGAAATCTGTAGTTGTTCACTATACTACCTTAAATCACTCTGTTTAGCACGTAACTTCACATGTGAATCCTTAAAGAGATGGGTGGGGCTAAGGCTTTAGAGGGTGTGAACGATACTGGATGGGTCTAGACAAAGAGCTCTCCAGTAGGTGTACCAAAACATTCACAGCACATATTCTCAAAAGTGGGGTTACAGGTTTATCAACTTCCAAAGTAGAATGACTTTCCCATTGTTCCCCCAACTGTAGTGTATGATATACATTTTTTTATTTTTTTTTATAGCTCTGAGTCTCTACTTTTAACCAATGTAAAAAACACAATTTCAAACGTTGCTACATAGGACCGAATCCAGGTGGTGGCTCACATATCAATCTCTATCGCCAACATAATGCTATAAACGCTGGCAAAAACAAGCCTGTGTTTTGCATTCTCCTGTTCCTGATGTTAGCAACAGAGCGGTGGTGTTGCTAAGGAGCTTACCAGCCTAACGGAGTGAGTAATGTCTTATTGATGATTAGATACAGCGGCTTGAAGCTGCCTTTTCCAACAGCATGGACCAGGAGATACACCCTCACACAGAGAGAAGGGGGGGGGGGGGGGGGGGGGGGTAGTCAGCTCTTTCTACAGCCAAAAAGGACAGTCATACTGTCTTATTACCTCAGCTTCCCTCATCCTGACTCTTTCCATTCCAGCAAACAGACTAGTCAGTCAACGCAGACGAGCAGAACAGACAGCGAGGGAGAGAAAAAAAGTGTGAGAGAAAAGGGATGGAGAGAGAAAGAAAAAGGAAAGGAGCGAGAGAGATTATGGAAAAAGGTAGACAGAAAAGAAAGATGTTCAGGAGAGAGGGCGAGGGAGGGAGAGAAACAGGAGGGAAATTATGAGAGCGAGGGATAGTGATGAGGGTTCATAATCATCTGTTACTAGGGCGTCATTGAAAATAAGAATTTGTTGTTAACTGACTTGCCTAGTTAAATAAAGGTAAAATAAAAAATAAAAGGATAACGTGTGGCGGTTTAATTCAATGAAAATTACCTCTGAGTAGTAATGTAGAGGTGAGGACACGCATCCTTTCGTGTCTACCACCACATCACAAAATGAACTGGGATCCGAACTGCATTTTCTCCTATTTTTCCTCTGCAATCTACCTTCAAAATGCTACAGCCTATTATTGAATGGGTGGAAATCAGAAGTGAACATGGACATATCCCTCTCTCTCTTACATCTATAACGTATATATACAAACTGGGAGGTGTAGAGGTTTTCAAACCACAAAGGCATACATTCACCATGGTAACGGCTAGAGACCATTAGGAGTTGGGACTGTCACGGCCGGCCAGCTCATTAGGCAGCCGCCGAGGGTGGCAGATTGACGAAGGCGGAATTTTCTGAGCTAAACTGACCACGACGCACTTCCAACAATAGCACTTAAAACCTCACATAAATCTCTCTCAACCAGTGGGATTTTTAGGTGAGCGCTGATGACACCCTGTGATAAGCAGTGCCCACTTTGTCAAAGGCAGGGGTGCAAAAGTATTCTGCTTGTCCATTGCCAGCGCGCCTCTCCAGGGTGCTGTTGGAGACGCGTCACTCCACCAACATTCCATTAAAAAAAAAGAATCCAACATAAATCATGTAGCAGATCTAGTCTATGGTAGAAAGAGTATGTGGTCTTCTCTTTAGCTTACAGGCTGGAGACAAAATGTATCACAATGTAATGAGACAGACACTTTTTACATCATGCATGTCTCCCATCACATAGCCTAACCTAAAAATATGCACAATTTTTTTTTATTTTTTTAAATGCTGTCATGGTAACAAACATGTAGAATGGACAATCACCGTTGTTCAGGAGTGTCACCCCATTGTCATGATCAGTGGCTTCATGTTTGCATCTGTATATTTTTGACAAGCTGATCATAGAAACAAAAAAAATATTTCAGCGTCTCCCGCTGTGTAAACATTGCAAATAGGTTCACGATAACTCCTGATAAAGTTGGGTAGCTGATATTCAGAGCAGAAATAGCCAAATTGATTAGTCACAATGACCTGTTTTACAAACTGTGGACCTACCAAATGATGTGCATTCATCAAATCCCATTGCAGCCGAGATGGTAGGCTACACCCCAGTAAGCACGAGCCAACGTCTTACGGTTGTCTTTTTTTGTCCTGTCCGGACATCTTTTTTTGGTGTTTTACAAACCGTAGGCTTACCACATAGATGGATGGGCATTCATAAAATGACATTTCAGGCAACACTATAGGGCTACACCTCAGTAAGCACCGACCGACATCTTTTGGAAGTATTTTTTCGGTGCTGTCCCGACCAGCCTTGATTTCCACATCCACGGACATATTTTTTTTGTCCTGTCCTGACCAAATCTGAACCAATCATAGACGTCTATGTTTGGTTCAGATTTTATCCGGTCTGGACCAGCCTTGATTTGTCCCAAACAGACACGTCTATAAATGACTTATTTTCAACTTTCATTCAGAACCAAAAATTTGCCTGACTTCAACTGGAAAATACTTTTTTTTTTTCAACATCCAGAAAATATAAATTTTCAACTTCCTGGAAAATATGCATTTTAAACATACGGAAAATACATTTTCACCTTTCATTCAGAACCTAAATTGAACATAACGTCTGGAAAGTTTGTGTTTTTGACATAATTTTACTGGGACTATTCTAGTTTTGTGGGGGGAGGGGGCAATTTTTGGTCTCACTTATAGCGCGGCAGAATGGCAAGGGCCCTGAATACAGTCCATCGGCTATGAGGCTTTCCCCTGTATTTACATAACTACCATGGCAACCACTGGTTAACCTATGGGCCGCAGCCAGCAGAGGATTGGCTCAGTGCTGTTAAGAACTTAAGTCAGTCAACCACAGCACAAAAATCAATATGACCTCTCTCTCTGTGTGTGTGTGTGTGTGTGTGTGTGTGTGTGGTTTATCTATAACGCCAACAGCAGCTCTCTGCTCTGGGAGAGGGAGAGGGAGAGGGAGAGAGCTGTTGTGATGACAGACTGGAGCCCCTCTGATGCCAGCGGAGCTGAGCAGGTAGGCGACTCAGCAGTTCATCTTTATCATGACCTTGCAGTTTTCCTATTCCCGCTTGGAGAGAAGAGAGATAGCCCAGCAACAGCAGACTGTACTGTGTGTTCCCTTGATAGGAGGCCTAACAAAACACGCACACCTGAGGGACCACTGGGCATTATGCTCAGCTTTCTGGCTATACATACACCTGCTGAGAGGCACGTGGTCAGACACACCCTCGCAGTCTGCTAAGAAAGAGAGTGAATGCTGCTACACCAACTTCTGCTAGCACACCACATGGTGTCAGAGGAAGGCTGGGGCTAAACGGAGACTCCTCGTCAATCACACAGACACAGCTTCCGGTTAGCTTGTTAGCCTGCTCGTCTCATACCGCTCACATCTGCAATTAGAGATCGACATTGAGAAAGAGAGATGTTCCCCTTCAGTGGTCCTCTTTCATAGCACAAGAACACACACACACACGAGAAGATTGCATGATTGTGCCTTGTTTGGGTGTTGCCTAACCTTGAGTCATAGTAGAAGCTGATTGGTAAGGCTGCTCCAACAGCTCTTACAACAACTGTTTGTCAGCAAGCTTGTTAGCATAGTCATTGATTAGCTACAGTATCTCCAGCACTGCCTCATCAAAGGACAAGAACGTGTGAGGGAGGGGATGGAAAAAGAGAGGGAGGGGCAGTGTAGACTCTAGAGGGACGGGAAGAGAGAAGGGGGGGCTTGGGGGTGGGTGTAGGACACGGTCATGTGCTTTGTACCTGCAGCGCCAGCAAAAGCCCCAATTAATAACAAACAGAGTCCTGTTGCTCTGACGTAGCTAATAACAGCTGGCAATTATGCTAACAAGGCCATTATGGAGATGCTCAGGATCTGCTGTTTGATTTCCACTCTCTGTAGTCACACTGTACCGGATCACACAGTGTGTTAATAGGATGGGGAGAGATGTGGCCAGGATCGACTTTGAAATGGGCCTGTCCATGTCCTGAGGACGTTGGGAAAAGCCTTCAAAACCAGCCACTAGGGGCAACCGTGAGCGCTATTACCATGAAGTAGGCTTGGGTTTTGCTAAGGCGTTGTGGATGGTAATCCCCATGACTCTGGATCCAAAGGTGGCGTGTTCAATACCAGTGGTAGACACTCGTTTTTAAATTGTATGGTTTCAACCCTATCCCAAACCTTAACCCTTAACTGAACAATTCAGAATGAATGCCCAAACTTTACATTTTAACCCTATCCAAAACCTTAATGTTTGGAGAGAATCTGAAGTCAAATTGGTAAAACCGTGAGATCTTGATGTCATTCTCAGAGTCCGCCTTCATGCACACAGATACACTGATGTCTGAGATATGGGAATATTAGACGCCAATGTAGTAAGAAGTACATGAGGCAGTCTCGCTTTGAGTCCTGTCTTTCTGGGTACACTGCATTTCCGTGTGTGTGTGTGTGTGTGTGTGTGTGTGTGTGTGTGTAGACTCAGTGTCTGGCTTCAAGCTAATCAGAAGGACAGGCAGTGGGGGAAATGTGATCAGTGGCCCACATCAAACACCAGGCATGATGAGAGTGCTCCTCAGACACAGGGAAACGCGCACGTACACCAACTAGACGAGCGACCGTCATCCCACCTCCACACTTCACTCTCTCATATAGTGTGGTTTTGGAGCTACAAATCAAATCGCATGTCACGTGAGCCGAATACAACAGTCAAATGCTTACTTACAAGCCCTTAAACCAACAGTGCAGTTTTAAGAAAACACCGTCTCACCCCAAAAAGTAATAATAACAAATGCTTAAAGAGCAGCAGTAAATAACAATAGCGGGGCTTTATACCGGGAGTACCGGTACAGAGTCAATGTGCGGGGGCACCGGTGTCAAGGTAATATGTACATACAAGGGCATGTATCAGGGTATAGTCTCCCCATCTCCCTCACCTCGCTCTCTCTCCCTCACCTTGCTCTCTCTTTCTTTCCTCTTTCATACAGACATGATAGGCAGTTTTATAATGGTGTTAAAACTGTAAAGGCTAGTTATAGAGTCTGGCTCTGGGACCTGAGCTTACTCTACAAACACCATTCTGACAGGAGGAGGCGGGGGGGGGGTATGGAGGGAGGGGGAGATGGAAAGAGGGAAAGAGAGAGAACCCGTAGGGAGTGAGGGATGGAGCACAGTGTATGGAAAATCCTGGATGAGGATACCTACTGAATAGTGCGTGTGTGTATGTGTACATTGTGAGCATTACTGAAACCATGGTGGTGAACAAGACTGCATTATGTGCACGTACGTGTGTGATAGCAGCGGTTTCTGGCTGGCCAGACAGAGCCAGTCTGAGCGCAGCCTTGAGTGCCGTTTAAGGACAACGCTAGCCAAGCTATAACAAACACACACACACTAACAGATCATAAATCAAGATACAGCCGGGGTTTTGAAATGTGACTCACATACACACACTGCTTCTGAAGAGAAATAAGGTAATGGACCTTTCTGTAAGTGTCACCTATAAAACAGAGAAAGGTGTGTGTGTGCGCGTGTATATAGTGTGTGTACTGTGAATATGTTTGTAGAGGTTCTATACATGTGCAATGTGAGTGTGAGTGTGTGTGTGTGTGTGTGCCTTTCTGCTTGTGTGGGCTTAAATTGCCTACCTGGAAGACAAATGTTCCTACTGTTTACGGCCAAACGTTATTTAGACTTTGGTCTGTTTGGAGATGAGATATTATGCCAATGTGCCTCTTTCTCCATACGAGTTTGCCAAAGCACTGATTCCATTACCTCTAATCACTTACTACTGGAAATACCGTTCTTTTATTACCAAGACAATGGCTGACATCCTCAGATGAATCTCTTACGATTTGCACATATTACATGCAGTTGCTTTCCCACAGTAAGGTGTGACAGTAGTGGTGACTCGGGAAAGAGAGAGGTTCACTGTAATGAGAACTGGAGAGAAATTGTAGCTGCTACATAACTAAAGCACGAGAGAGAGACAGAGAGAGACAGAACAGAAGAGATGATAGGAAAGAAGAAGGATGTTAGGTGATAGGGGTCAGAGATAATAAGTTGCGAAAGGTTTTGTTGCTTGGATGGGTCATTTCATCCCGCCAGTCTGAAGGTTTACCATCAGCCATGCTATTGTGACAGTCACTTGGCAACAATAGAGAATGACAAGTGAAATCTCTTTCACGTCCTCATATCCCTCCACTCACCCTCTCTAGGCTTATATTATCCTCCTCTCCTTCAACTATTCTCCTTTCCTTAAATCCCCACCTACCTTGGTCAGTTGGGGGTGATATGATTGGCTCTCAGAGAGCAGGAAGTGGAGGTGAGAGGAACACACCGATGATAAGTTGTGACAGGGCAGGGAGAAACAGGATCCATGGTAACGGCAGTCAGGTCCCTTCCTATCAAGGCTATAGCATTTAACCACATGTAACTGAGGGAAGGTTCCTTGGCTCAAAGCCATCAATACGTAGCCTGTAGATACACTACATGACCAACAGTATGTGTACACCTGCTGGTCGAACATCTCAGTCCAAGATCATTAATATGGAATTGATCCTCCCTTTGCTGCTATAACAGCCTCCACTCTTCTGGGAAGGTTTTCCACTAGATGTTGGAACATTGCTGCAGGGACTTGCTTCCATTCAGCCACAAGAGCATTAGTGAGGTCAGGCACTGATGTTGGGTGATTAGGCCTGGCTCGCAGTCAGCGTTCCAATTCATCACAAAGGTGTTTGATTGGGTTGAGGTCAGGGCTCTGTGCAGGCTAGTCAAGTTCTTTCACACCGATCGACAAACCATTTCTGTTCGGACCTCACTTTGTGCACGGGGGCATAGTCATGCTGAAACAGGAAAGGGCCTTTCCCAAACGGTTCCCGTCACTGGAACTAAGGGGACAAAACCATGAAAAACAGCCCCAGACTATTATTCATCCTATGTATTGGGGCAGGTAGTGTTCTCCTGTCATCCGCCAAACTCAGATTCGCCTGCTCGGACTGCCAGATGGTGAAGCGTAATTCATCATAACTTTTTTCCACTGCTCCAGAGTACAATGGCGGTGAGCTTTAAACCACTCCAGCTGACACTTGGCATTGCGCATGGTGATCTTAGGCTTGTGCGCTGCTCGGCCATGGAAACCCATTTCATGAAGCTTCCGACGAACAGTGTTGTGCTGACGTTGCTTCCAGAGATTACATGGCTGTGTGCTCAGTTGTGGCTGAAATAGCCGAATCCACTAATTTGAAAGGGTGTCCACATACTTCTGTATATAGAGTGCATCTAGAGTCCCACCAATGATGTTAACACTTTGAGGAGTTGTTATACAGTCAAAAGTTTGGACACATCTACCCATGCAAGAATTTCTTTATTTTGACTATTTTCTACGTCAAATATTAGTGAAGACATCGAAACTATGAGATAACACATGGAATGATGTATTAACCAAAACGGTGTTTAACAAATCAAAATATATTTTAGATTTCAGATTCTTGAAAGTAGCCACCCTTTGCCTTGATGACAGCTTTACACGCGCTTGGCATTCTCCCAACCAGCTTCACCTAGAATGCTTTTTCAACAGCCTTGAAGGAGTTCCCACATATGCTGACCACTTGTTGGCTGCTTTTCCTTCACTCTGCGGTCCAAACTAATCCCAAACCATCTCAACTGAATTGAGGTCGGGTGATTGTGGAGGCCAGGTCATCTGATGCAGCACTACACCACTCTCTTTCTTGGTCAAATAGCCCTTACACAGCATGGAGGTGTGTTGGGTCATTGTCCTATTGAAAAACAAATGATAGTGGGACTAAGCCCAAACCAGATGGGATGGTGTCGCTGCAGAATGCTGTGGTTGCCATGCTGGTTAAGTGTGCCTTGAATTCCAAATAAATCACAGACACGGTCACCAGCAAAGCACCCCCACCTCCATGCTTCACAGTGGGAAGCACACATGCGGAGATCATCCGTTCACCTACTCTGCGTCTCACAAAGACACAGCGGTTGGAACCAAAATGCTCGTGTTTCTTGGCCCAAGCAAGTCTCTTATTTTTATTGGTGTCCTTTAGTAGTGGTTTCTTTGCTGCAATTCGACCATGAAAGCCTGATTCACACAGTCTCCTCTGAACAGTAGATGTTGAGATGTGTCTGTTACTTGAACTCTGTGAATAATTTATTTGGGCTGAAATTTCTGAGGCTGGTAACTCTAGTGAACTTATCCTCTGCAGCAGAGGTAACTCTGGGTCTTCCTTTCCTGTGGCGGTCCTCATGAGAGCCAGTTTCATCATAGCGCTTGATGGTTTTTGCAACTGCACTTGAAGAAACGTTCAACGTCTTTGAAATGTTCCGCATTGACTGACCCTCATGTCTTAAAGTAATGATGGTGTGATGTAGAAGTCCGTCACTGGCCGAGGGCAGCATTTGGTTCTTTAACGCACGCACACATTCATCACTCCTCCGTTATCAGATAAGGTAACAATGTGGGTCGTCACACAAGTTAACTTCTCTGTCTTAGTGCATACATTTCACACTTGTCAGTGTTCATTTGTAATATAAGTAATATGCATTATACTTATCTATGTTGTGGATGAGCGTGTTGTTTGTTTCTCTCTCTCGCTGTAGCTTCCGGGTATGCTGGATAAGGACCGGAGCTAAGGGAATTGGGCTGACTTTGTAGTGCCTGTCCCAAATGGCTCATTAATGTAAATTGGCATATTAAAAAGACACTGTCAGTAGTGATGTAATTTTGTAAATGTTATGTGGTGATATTGTTTAAAAAACGTGTTGCAATGTATACCCTTTAGTATGTTTAGTTAATGGAACATGTAGGTTTGTATAGGTAATTGCTTAATTAATTGTTCTGAGGGGAGGGGCTAGCTCTACAAAAGGAGCCTCTCTTTCAGTTCATGGGGAGGCCATTTTGGATTGAGCTGTGAATGGGGCAGTATTGTTTTTAAGCTGTCCCATAAGGTATATGTTTGATGGAAGTACTGTTTTTGTTCTGGAATCACTTTGTAAATAAACACCCTTGCACAGAAGAACATTTGCGGCTCCGCCATCTTTTTATTTTGATTGAGGTTAGGTTTTCCAGTATAGCCTTGTGACCTACTCTACGTGACAGATGGACTATCATTTCTCTTTTCTTATTTGAGCTGTTCTTGCCATAATATGGACTTGGTCAATTACCAAATAGGGCCATCTTCTGTATGCCACTCCTACCTTGGCAAAACACAACTGATTGGGTCAAACGCATTAAGAAGGAAAGAAAGTCCACAAATTAACTTTTACCAACACACACCTGTTAATTGAAATGCATTCCAGGTGACTACCTCGTGAAGCTGGTTGAGAGAATGCCAAGAGTGTGCAAAGCTGTCATCAAGGCCTTTGGTGGGCGCGAACCCAGAGTCTCTGGTGGCACAGCTTGCACTGCGATGCAGTGCCCTAGACCATTGCGCCACCCGGGAGGCTCATTCATATTTTTGTGTATGTGTACACACAATCTCAGTCTGACTCAGCCATGCTGACACATGCCATCATCGTGCACCTCTCCCTCTTTCACTTTTCCCTACTTTTAACAGCCATTGTCATTTCTCAAAACGCATGATGAATTCGTCCCATAGCATCAGGTTACAGGTATGGTTCCAATATCCACACAGGATCCTCCTCTAACAAGCCTCTGATAGGCTGCGTGTAAGCAGAGCCTAGTCAATAGAGGGCCTGTTAATACTCTGTGGGACGGCTTGATCCAACAGATCCAGTGGATCTCCAGGGAACGCACAGACATTCCTGACAGATCCTCTACACCACATATGTCAGAGTCAAGGCCCGCGGGCCACATCCGGCCCGCAAGAAGGTTTTTTACGGCCCCTGGGATGATCTTGATTTATTATTAGAACCGGCCCGCAGCAAGCCGGCAGCCCGCAGATCTTTTACACGCACCAATACTACATTTCCCACAATGCAAAGGTGACGCACCGAGCAGTAGGCTGCTTCATTTCAATATTTATTGGCACAGCAGTCGTCAGCATCACAGTAAAATTAACTTTCAGATACCCATCAAAAATGGCAAAACGGAAGGTGGATACTGAGAACCGGGGGTTTCAAACAAGGTGGGAGTCGGAGTATATGTTCACGAAGGTAGCTGGAAAACCTGTGTGTCTTCTGTGTGGAGAAAGTGTGGCGGTACTGAAAGAGTATAATCTGAGACGACATTATGAAACGAAACACGCGGACAAAAACAAGAATATGGACATGGAACAAAGGCTACAAAAGGCAGAGGAATTAAAACGAGGCCTCAAATCTCGACAGGCTCTGTTCAAAAAAGCCAAATCACAAGGCCAGGCTGCTGTCAAGGCCAGTTTTATTTTGGCAGAAGAGATCGCTAAATCAGCCCGGCCATTTACGGAGGGGGATTTCATCAAAAACTGCATGATTAAAGTTTGTGACGAAGTTTGCCCAGAAAAAAGGCAACTCTTTTTAAATGTGAGTCTGAGCAGAAACACCATTGCCGAGAGAGTAGACCAGTTGTCCATCAATCTAAAAGAGCAGCTTGTGAAAAAGGGAAAAGATTTTATTGCATATTCCTTGGCTGTGGATGAGAGCACCGACATTTCTGACATTGCCCAGTTGTCAATTTTCATCCGCGGAGTGGACTCCAGCCTAAGCGTGACAGAGGAGTTTTTGGCTTTACGTCCTATGCATGGCACAACTACGGGGCATGATTTGTATGAAGAGGTGTCAAGATGTGTAAATGAGATGGAGCTGCCTTGGGAAAAACTCGTGGGTTTGACAACCGACGGAGCACCTGCGATGTGTGGACACAGGAGCGGACTGGTGGCGAAGATACGGGAAAAGATGCAAGAGGAAAACGCGACAGGTGAGCTGACAGCTTATCATTGTATCATACACCAGGAAGCGTTGTGCGGTAAAGCCTTGAAAATGGAGCATGTAATGAGCATCATCACGCGCACAGTTAACTTTATCAGAGCCAAAGGTTTGAATCACCGCCAGTTCAAGGCATTTCTGACGGAGTTAGAAACGGAGCATGGTGATTTGCCTTATCACACAGAGGTGCGATGGCTAAGCCAGGGAAAGGTGCTTCAAAGATGTTTCGAGCTTCGTGAGGAGATTTGTCTATTCTTGGACAGCAAAGGGAAAGACACAACACAACTCCGAGACGAAATGTTTCTGTGTGAAATGGCTTTTCTGTGTGACATTACGAGTCATCTGAATGCAATAAACTTGCAGCTGCAGGGTCGGGATCGTGTCATCTCTGATATGTACAGTACAGTGAAGGCATTTAAAACCAAACTGACTCTGTGGGAGACGCAGATGCGGAAAGAAAATTTGAGCCACTTTCCCAGCTGCCAGACCATGAAAGAGAAGCTCTCTACCAGTGCGTTCCCGAGCACACAGTTGGCTGATAAAATAGGTATGCTTACCACTGACTTTCGACGCCGATTTGCTGACTTTGAAGCACAAAAAAGCAGGTTGGAACTGCTCGGTAACCCATTTGCTGTTGACGTGGAAAGCTCACCACCAAACCTCCAAATGGAGTTGATTGACCTCCAATGCAATGATGCACTGAGGGAAAAATATGCGGCAGTGGGTGCTGCGGAGTTTGCCCGTTTCCTCCCCGGCACAATGCCCCAGCTGCGCATCCAGGCTGCTCAAACGTTGTCTATGTTTGGCAGCACATACCTGTGTGAACAACTGTTTTCTTTGATGAACCTGAACAAAACATCACACAGAAGTCGACTTACTGCTGAACACCTCCACTCAATTCTGAGGATTTCTTCAGCTCAGAGCCTTACCCCGAACATTGATGAACTTGTGGAAAAGATGGGACACCACCAAGTATCACCCTCAAACAAGTGAACATTACTGTGCAATCACATATTTAGAGTTTTTACTCAGTTCAAGTTTAAAAGTTAAAATTTAATATTTGTTTTCACTGCATGTTACTTCTCCTTAAACAAAGTGTTGTTTTTGATTAATAGATTTTTGCACTTTATTTTTTTGTATTTCAATCCAATTATATTTTAAAAATATTTCAGTTGAGTGGATGATAGAAAATTGCTATTATTGTTTTTTCTTTGAAGTAAATTTAGCCCACTTTTGCTAAAATAGAAAATATAGTCTACTGATGGTGCCTTGAATACCGGTTTCTTTCATTTAATGTTCATGTTATGGGGATATTTATATAAAGGAAATTTGTCTTTTGTGTCTGTTGAAAATTAAAGATTACTGACAGAGCCATAAGAAAATATTGCTTTATTTATCTGATCATATTGTAATATATTTGTTAGGTTTTCAGTAGGTTCAATTAGGTTCACTAGACTATATGCGTCATTTAAAAATTTTTCAATGAACATTCGAACAGTCCGGCCCTCGTCTTGTAGCTGATTTTTTTATTTGGCCCTCCGTCCATTTGACTTTGACACCCCTGCTCTACACAGATCAGATCACAGGCAGTCGGACTCCAGCCAGACCCAGCCTTGCTTATCTCACTGATACGCTGACAGTTTAAAAACAGTGATATTAATATTATTAGCTCTGCTTTATTTGATATGGTGGGCACTGGTGATGCAATCTGCCATAAATGCCATGGGATTGCCATGTAAGAATGTGGTGTGTAAAATCTAGCGATCTTTCTATATACACCGCAGCACCACCTAAACCTCTTCTTGTGAAATGTCTGTTATGGAGGCCTTTTTATTGTGTGTTCGCAACAAGACTGTTCCCACACCCTGTATGGCCCTGAAAACTGGGCTGCTTTAGGAGGGTGGGCTTCAGTAGTGCCGCAGCATTAAAACACATCCCAGAAGACACAGCGGAACCACTACCATGTAGCTTCGTGTCATGCTCCAGATCTGATGTGGCCGTGACATTAATTTGGTGGCCAATTAAGAGTTTCTCCCCGCGAGCTCCTCTCATATGGCTCATCAGTCTCCGATTGCAGAGCACGAGCAGCAGATGAGACCGGAGATGCTAACATGGAGTTGAGGAAGTGCTTGCAGATTGCAAGCACACACACTCCCACACAAACATGCTCTGTGCCTGACCAACTACTAAACAGAGTCGTATAGGAACTAAGCCATGAGGTGTATGTAACCAAAGTAATTTGGCATGACTGGTCTATACAAATCTAAACAGAATCATCGAGACTAATCTGGTTAGCCTGGGGTTCTGGGGTTTGAATAGTGAAAAAACAACATATTTGATGAGAATCACCGGGATCCTTGGGACGTTCCAACTGACATTACCCCATTTAAATTTACATTTAAAATGGTTAAGATTAGGGTTAAGGATGTCCCAAGAATCCCAGTTAGCACTAACCACAAAAATCAATGTTACCTCATTAAGGGGCAGTAGCCTACATTGGGTGTACAATTTTCAATTACAGCATTATTTCATTGAGTATTCTTCTGCTATTTGTTTTGACATTAATACTTGCATGTTAATATTCTCATCTTTTAACTAAATGCAATCTATTAGCTTCTAAAATGTAAGGAGGGATATCTAGCTGCCCAAACCCAGTGTTTTATTTTATTTAACCTTTATTTAACTAGGCAAGTCAGTTAGGAACAGATTCTTATTTACAATGACGGCCTACCCCGGCCAAACCCGGACGATGCTGGGCCAATTGTATGCCGCCCTATGGGACTCCCAATCACGTCCGATTGTGATACAGCCTGGAATCAAACCAGGGTCTGTTGTGACGCCTCTAGCACTGAGACGCAGTGCCTTAGGGCTCCCGAATGGCGCAGCGGTCTATATACAGTATATACCGTGGGCTCCAAAATTACAGGTACCCCCGACTGGCAATGCACAAACAATACTTTAAAAAAAATAAACAATATAATTAAAGATAAACTCATAATACCAACGTGAGAAATTCTGAACTTTATTAATGTTTCAATGGAACCAACCAAAATCATACAATTATTTAACACAAAATATATTTCACCAAAATCAAGGTTTCATAATTATTGGCACTCCTCATTTAGTACTTAGTGCAACCACCTCTGGCAAGGATAACAGCATGGAGTCCTCTCCTGTAATGTTTGACAAGGTTAAGGAACACATTTGGAGGGATTTTGGATCATTCATCTATGCAGATCCTTTCAAGATCCTTCACATTCTTGTGTTTGCGCTTATCAACTGCCCTCTTCAACTCAGCCCACAGGTCCGGCGACTGAGATGACCATGACAAAACATAGATTTTTTTTTGTTACAGAACCATTTCTGTGTGGATCTTGGGGTATGTTTTGGGTCATTGTCTTGTTGGAAAGTCCACTTACGGCCAAGTCCCAGCCTTCTGGCAGAGGCAACCAGATTGTCAGCCAAAATTGCCTGATACTTGGTGGAATTCATTACGCCATCAATCTTCACCAGTGCCCCTGAACCTCTGGAATTAAAACAGTCCCAAAACATCACTGACCCACCACCATACTTCACTGTGGGAATGAGGTGCCTCTCCTTGTATGCATCTCTGTTTCGATGCCAAACATGCCGATGCTGTATCTGACCAAAATGTTCAATTTTGGTCTCATCTGACCAGAGCACCTTCTTCCAGTCATAATTTAAATGACATTTGACAAACTCCAAGTGCTTGCATCTGTGTCTTCTGCAACCCTTCCAAAGAGCCCGTGATTGTGGAGGTGGAGTCTGATGGTGCTTTTTGAAACCTGGTGACCGCAAGACGCCACAAAGGCCTGCAATTATTTCACAGTGATTCTTGGGGATTTTGTTGCTTCTCTCACCATCCTCCTCCCTATCCTGGGGGGCAAAATGCCTTTGCGTCCTCTTCACGTGAGGTTTTCAACTGTTCCATATCTTTTTACTTTTTTAATAAATCGCCCTGACAGTGCTCAGTGGTATATTCAAATCGTTTGTGGATCTCCTTGTAGCCATTACCAGATTTTTGAAGGTCTATGATCATCTGTCCCTTTTGAACTGCCAGTTCTTTTGTTTTCTTCATGGTGTTGGATGACAAAGGGATATTGCACGCGTGTTACCTCATTTTTATTCCCAAGTGAAACAGGAAGTGATGTAATGGCTCAATTTAATTCCTGGTTTAATTTTGGTAGATATTATTTCCAATAATCTTTAAGGGTACCATTAATTGTGAAACCTGGATTTGGAGGATATTGATTTTTAATCAAATCAATAAATGATTTTGGTGGGCTCCATTGAACAATTCATAAAGTACAATATTTCTCACGTTGTTATTTTGAGTTTCTCTCCATAATTATATATTTTTAAGTATTGTTTGTGCATTGCCAGTCAGGGGTGCCAGTAATTTTGGAGCCCACTGTATACAGTAGTTTACCAAGCTACCAATTACTTCACACTGGAAGAAGTTAGACTACACTGAAGCTACCCGTAAGAATATAGTAGTTCACTCTATCCAAACTACTACGGGAAAAATTCTAAATATGAAATGTCAGACTACAAATTGCAAGAACAAATCACCCTGGAGTCAGATGTTAACAGAATGTGTATTTTTTTAATTAAAACACAAATGAGGAATTACGTAGGTCTGCTGTCAAAAAAAAGAAAGGACACTCAACAACTGAACACATTTTTATTTTAGAAAAAAAAGTGTTTAGTTCGAGTAGTTAGCTACACTGTTACATAGCAAAAAAATAAGTAATTAACTACTGGAAACATTACCAAGATTTGAATTGAGTTATACTACCAACAAGCTACTGTAAAATGTAGTTACATTTCTAGTTGAACTACCTGTACTTCACTAACCCAACACTGACGATTACAAGATCTGATGGAATGGCTTGTCCTGCACTTTGTAAAAACCCAGAGTGCATTGAGTAAATGTTGGAAAAAGATCTTTGTTCCTTTCTAAACATAGCAATGTGAATACAAATAAGACTAGGACAACAAAATAGGTGAAGTGAACTGGCAAAATAGTTGAATCCTCATTCAAAGGCAAGGGCAGTACAAATAAAAGACAACAATTGCTTTGCTTTTTCTTTTACCCCAGAGTTCCCTTTAAAGAGGACTATGTGAAAATACCCTTAAGCTTACTAGAGCACTTCTGAACATGTTTTAGATGTCTGGATAATACAAACAAGTGTGTATTCGAGTCTGGATACACTCCCGCTCAAAAAGGTTGGATCTGTTTTGATATCTGGAAAGACAAGACATTTTAATTTAATAGATTTTTTTAAATATTAATGACAAAAACATGGTGTGGAAAAAGTGACTTAATTTGACCCATTGCTGTAGCCAGGGACCACTGTTTTGGATGGATGTTTCTCAGGCCCTCTCTATACAGTGTGTGTGTGTGTGTGTGTGTGTGTGTGTGTGTGTGTGTGTGTGTGTGTGTGTGTGTGTGTGTGTGTGTGTGGTGTGTGTCATCTAGATCAGAATGAGCTCACTGTGGTATAACAATACCGTCAAGACAAACAGGACTCCACTCAGACTCATTTAGGTTTGAATCCCAGGAACTAAATGAGTCGCAAACAACAACGAGCAACAATAACCATCACTGAAGAAAAACCTGAAGAAAAGAAGAGAGAGAGCAGCTGATGGAAGAGGGACTGATTGAAAGAGCAGAAAGATAATGATTGGGGAAAAGAGGTGATGAGGGGATGAGGTAGAGGGATGAGGGATAGAGAGACCAAGGGATGGGGGGATAATCCGTGTCTCTTCCTATAATGAAGATGCCCGATTACAGTCTACCCTTAATCCTTTAGGCCCAAATGCGCACACACACACACTAACTGAATGATTCCAAAACAAAAACGCTGTATGCTTTCTGTACACTTGTTCTACTCCTGAGACCCAGTGCTAAACTATCAAGGCTGGCTTTCAACATTGCATACACTTCATCTGAAGCAGCAAGGTCAGATAATAGGGACAGCTACGCAGAGAGAAAGAGAGAGCGAGCTAGGCAGAGAGAGAAAAAGAGCTAGGCAGAGAGAGAGGGATAACTGCAGTCCCAGAAAGAGGACAATGCCAGGAGCCAGGAAGTAGAGCATTCAATTAAGGGCATCGTGGCCTAGATGGTACACACTCCCACAATGCAGCTCTGCTTTGCCCTCTGTCCCTCTCCCCCTCTCTCTTTCCTACGGTGTCTCAGTTAAGCAGTGAGGAGTGGCATACCTGAAACACACCCGTCTGCAGCATAATATGAACACCTTGGCCCCCCCAGGCACTCAAAGTGTTTAATAATTCAACAACAGAATGCTGCAGGAACACACACACACACACAGGGAAACAGGACACCAGGGACCAACACACGCACACTGACTAAGGCTTCCCTACGTGCTGCTTGGAGACATTACTCTGGGGCTCAGAGGGTGTTGTGTCAGTGTTCAGGTAGAGCTGGAACACAGGACACCAGGCCAGACGGAGCCACAGGCCTCTATAGTGCTGAACTCCCAGCTGCCTTACATGACTTACATTAACTACTAATTGTAGCTCTATAGATCCAAGCTATAGCCTACACACTGGCTTGTGAGACTGATCCAAGTGATAGAGAAAAGTCTCCGGACTGACATTTTAAAACCGGCAGTAGCAATCAGCCCATTTGACATTATGGATTGGGATTAAAAGACTGTTTCTTCTACATTTTTTTTATTTTATTTTATTTGACCTTTATTTAACCAGGCAAGTCAGTTAAGAACAAATTCTTATTTTCAATGACGGCCTGGGAACAGTGGGTTAACTGCCTGTTCAGGGGCAGAACGACAGATTTGTACCTTGTCAGCTCGGGGGTTTGAACTCGCAACCTTCCGGTTACTAGTCCAACGCTCTAACCACTAGGCTACCCTGCCGCCCCGACATGACACAGGATGACACAGGAAGCTTGACACAGGAAGCATGACACAGGAAGCTGCGCAGGTCCTAATCCAGGCACTTGTCATCTGTCATCTCCCATCTGGACTACGGCGACTCGCTGTTGGCTGGGCTCCCGCCTGGTGTTCAACCTTCCTAAATTCTCCCATGTCCTCTCACTCCTCCGCACACTCCACAGGCTTCCAGTAGAAGCTAGCATCCACTACAAAACCATGGTGCTTACCTACGGAGCAGCAAGAGGAACTACTCCTCCCTACCTTAAGGCTATGCTCAAACCCTGCACCCCAACCTGAGTAATCTATTCTGCCTCCTCTGGTCTCTTGGCCCTCCCACCCCTACGGGACGGCAGCTACCGCTTAACCCAGTTCAAGATCTGTCCCCGCCCATCTTCCGAAAACATCTGAAACCCAACCCCAATCTCTTAAATAATCCCACAACACCCCCCCCCCCCCCCCCCCCACACACACAAAAAAAAAAAATCTAGCCTTTCATGAACTAGCACTTGCATTTGACTTTTTCCTCTCACTAGCTCTGACTTTGCTGATGAATACTTTAGAGGAAAAACGTACTTACTATGACTGAGATATGTGGTTGTCCTACCTAGCTATCTTAAGATGAATGCACCAACTGTAAATTACTCTGGATAAGAGCATCTGCTGAATAACTCAAAATGTCAAAAGGGGTCAAAAGACATGGCATTCTGCTTGACTTGAAGCACCGTCTTATGAAGTGTCAATATCGCCTTATAAACATGCATACACCTTAGAAATGCAGTCATAGAGCATTATGACCCTGTATAGCAAAGCAATAAGGCACAAAAGACCAATGAGACTGCTGCCATGCCCTTATTTGGCGGTCAGTCATGTGAAGGACCCAGTAGCCTCTGTGGCACATCTGTCCATCTTTTTACGGGGTGAATAAAAACATTAATCTCTCATCCAGTTTCTAAAGACTAGCTCATTGCGTGTCAGAGCAACATGTTATATTAGCCCAGCCCCAGCCCCAACTCTTACCTAACCCCTATTATATTTAACAGTACTTCTCCTCCTCTCTTCTGTCCTCATCTCTTACCATTCCTCTCCTCTTCCAATTCCCTCTCCTCCTCCTCTCATACTCCTCTTTCCATTTCCTCTCTCGTAGTGTTGAAAACAAGACTCCAATGGTCAAGAGGCCGGTGCAAGTTAATAGACTATACAGGCAATGTCCCCGACTCCCCGCTGTGTTTCTTCCTTTCCTCTCTCTCCTCCCCTTCTTTTTCTGCTGACAGAGAATTAAAAGGGGAAAACACCAGACATCAGCAGGAGGGAGTTCAAAGGCTGAGCAGAACTCTGTTTAATGTGTTGCTATGGTGTTAACATGAAACGTCCGAGTAATATTTTTAGGGCAGAGAATTTTTTCCTGACCAAGAAAAATTCCAGGTGGAACCTGAGGCCAAGTGTGTGTGTGCGTCTGCCCAGATTGTCCTTTTGTCCAAGCACAGAGCACTGGCTAGAGACCAGATGGGAGGACAGATCCCTAAGCCCCACCACTGAGGAAACAAAAGTCAGCGGTCACAGAGAAAGATGTCTCCTCCAGAAAGGTAGCTGGAGGATCAAGAGCCAGTGAACAACCCACAGAGGTGTGCAGACAAAACACCAGCATACACAAGAAAACCTGTCTTCGGGACCACTGTGGTGCACGTGGGAAGGAGATGCACAGAACCTCTGGAAATCCTTTTTAAATAGCCCCAATCAGTGTCTTTGTCATGCTGTGATTCTTTTCAAATGTTACCTTTATTTAACTAGGCATGTCAGTTAAGAACAAATTCTTATTTACAATGATGGCCTACCCCAGCCAAACCCAGACGACGCTGGGCCAATCATGGCCGGTTGTGATACAGCCCGGAATCTAACCAGGGTCTGTAGTGACGCCTCTAGCACTGAGATGCAGTGTCTTAGATCTCTGCGCCGCTCGAGTCCACTGAATGGTGCTAGTACAGACACCATGGCAACACAGGAGAGACTTTAGCTATAAGCATAGAAACTGAGTGGCCCCTCAATAGTCCGTCAGTAAGACGCACACACCCAAAACACACATGTCCATACTTCCACCTGTTATGTGAATTCCAGGCACACAGTAGAAATTCCAATCTCCTCTTTGTTGAGTTCAGTGAAACTGGTGGACTTATGAAGAACAAGGATCAGAAATGACATTCAAGCCTAATTTATGCACTCTCTGCTCCAAATCGGCATACCTGGAATTCTGCAAAGGCCATCATGCACACACAGTGCAGAACCATGGTTCAACACTCTACAACCTTATTAATATACTCAATAACCACGGCACATTGCCCACTGAAATGACCTGTTTTAAACTTGTAATAATTTATTACCATCACTGTTATGCAACATGTCTGAACTGTTACAGTGGCCTATTCCAGGACCAGGAGGTTTTCCCTGGCACGCTAATCCGCTTTAATCCAACCATCCTCCCTCGATTCTGCCTGTCCAGTCAACAAACTGTTCCTCTGTGCCAGGGGGACTGAGGTAACAGACCAGAGAGAAAATCTGCTTTAGGGTCTTCAAGAAGAGGCCGGGGTATTTTGCCAAGCATTTCATCTGAACAAGCTGTTCACATGGGTTGCAAATGAACCGTTAAGATGCTGTCACATCAAAACCTACCTTTCATGTACGAGGTTAGTAACACTGTAGGCCTAATAAACCTAGTGATAAATAGTATTAAACCGTGACCGATAAATCATTCTGGGTTAGATAAACACAGAAAACCATGATAACCACTCACCAATGGTCAAATGTATTTTCATAAGGTCGGAGACTCAATTGATATCAGTGTTTTACTGCCTGCGTCTCCAAAAGGTCATTCCTACGATAGATAACAGCACAACTGGAGCTGTCAGAGCGGTGGGCCGGGAAGAGAGGGAGGATGGATGTAGTAGGCTAACCTAAACAATAGCCGAGACCGCATAAAACCAACAGAGCAATACATATGCGTAACCGGTTGTAAAATAATGGACTAAAACGCACGATACCCCCTTATTTAGGCATGGGCTACTGTCTAGGTTTTTCTAAAACAGTTCCTACATAGTTTAGCCTACAAAATAGGCCTCATATCTTTCCTTAATTTCAAAGTGGCTAGCCTGTCACACGTAATTTGTATTGACATAGGCTAGCCTACAAAAAGTGACATTCGATATCTCTATCATAGTGTATCCAACAAACACTCGTCTCATCAAACCAGACATGGGCTAACGCTAGCCTACAGTCCGTTAAATAACTCGTCATAGATTACCTAACATCTCTGCTGGTTTCCAGTTAAACCGGGAGCCGAACGGTCCCTAAACCGAAACGGATACCAAGTATCCAGCGCGAGAGTCCCGCTACATTCTGCAACAAAGTTTCAAAGGCGTACCAGATGTAAATTCATGCCCAATTAGCATTGACCACAATAGGGCAATTTGAAAATGTTTTTAAGTAATAACACACTCACGTTCCGAGGATCTCTTTCAATTCAAATATTTTCTTGATGTCGTCGACTTGCCTTTTCCACGTCCCTTTCCCGGACTCTCCATTCTCCCGATCCATGGTGGAACAGGGGAAAACCGGAGCAAACGATGCCAGTGAGTCTCAGCAGCCCCCCGAGATAACGCAGCTTTCCCACGCTTCAAGTTACACTTCCTGCTCGTGAGGAGCAGACCCACGCGCATAAAACGAGCTAGGTAGAAAACCTTTTCGACCTCGTGGTTTTCCCGCTGTAGAAATATCTCCGCAGCTCTCTAAAAAACAGGTCTCCTGTTTTCTTCGCTTATTTTTCTGTCTACAGCGTTCCGTTTGACCGACAACGAGCGTTCGCCGTCTGGGGTTGCACCTGCAGGGTTCAGCTGGTCTAGATGATCTTGACGTAAATTGTTTGGGGCTACGTGTCACCTTTGCGCGATCGCCTTGTCTCTCTCTTCCCAAAAAAGTATTCTGTTTTAATTAAGTCCCCTGTTGAGCCGTGTGGTGCGTAATGCGAGGAGCATTATTTAATCTAACCATGCTGATTGTGCCATCGGTTGTTATGGCAATGAGGGCGGGTAGGATGCTGCTCATCGCTCGATTTGACAGCGTTGCGCACAAGTGTGTGTGATAAAGTGTGTGTGTGACTGGATGTCTAGAGATAATTCGCATTGCACCAAAGATACGTTCAAGAAAGCAGAGTATTTGCAAACCATCAAAAACGGACAGCCATGTTTAATTGGCCAATATTTATTATGATGGATATTAAGCTATACCAGGTCAGATGATGGAGTCGACATTGGGACCCATGCAACTTGCTGTGAAGTTTGAGAAAGGGGGTCTCCAGATAAAATGTGAAAACATGCCATATTACTGTATCTTGATCAAATGAGTGCTGACATGAGAGACAGTTGACGCAATTAAATTAAATTCATGGGTCCTACAAAGGTTTAATATGTTAGACACTATAATGGTCATATTATAATCTGATGTACTAAATACATTTGAGTTTGGGTGTTAATATTTAGATGGTTAAATACTCTCCAGCAAAGCAGTCTTGACTGCAGTGTTATATCTGAAGGTGCTGTAATCCACCTTAAAAAAAAACACACGATAGTATCCTCCAGTCGTGAAGAGAATTACTGCAGACTGTTCTCATCTGACAGGCCTGCCAGAGCTTGTGTACAGGATAAAATAGAGTGTGCGTGTGTGAGAGAGAGGGGCTGAGAGTGTGTCTGCGCGTGTGCTCTAGACGCTCATGAGTATTCCAGCTGCAAACTACTGCAGGTCCCTCTCAGCTCAAGAAAATCTATTCTCCACTTACCCTACCTCTCCCTTTCTCCCTCGATCTCCAGTTCTGATTCAGCAAGTCTCTCAAGTTAGACTTTGCACATATCTGCCTCCCTCCCTCACAGAAGGATGATTAGTCAACCCAGGCTGAGATGTAGGCTTGGATTTATGTTCATCTTGGCAAACTGAAGACAAGAGAGCGAGGAGAATTGAAAAGGGGGGTAGGAGGATGATAAATGTGTAGTCTCTTTCTATCAGCAGTCTGGCACCCACCTTTACTCAGATGGGTGTGGCATCATTGACATCTTTTTGCACCCCCCACCCCACGGGCAGTGTGCTGAAAACACAAGCCCCTGCCTCCAGGCTCAGATAATACAACACTGCAGCTCTCTGAACAATGCACTGCATCTGTTAACAGGCTAGGATCTATTGGTTAACCAGCAATATCCTATCCCAACAGTGCATTGCTAGCGCATTTTACTCACTAGGCTACACTAGTGATAACTATTCAAGACAAAACAGAACATCCAGGCATTCATCCTAATGTAAATACGTTTCACGTGAATGGTGGCGTTGTTATCCCAGACCTCTGTCTCAGCCCAGGACAGCTCACCATCTCTGATGGTTCTCATTATAGGTAAACAGCTCCCCCAAGTGGACCTTAATAAAAATGCACTACTCTGTTTCTCAACTAGCCAGTCTCGTCATTGGCGCCAAATTCCATTCCACTTTTTTACCACATTCACTGTAGAGAAATTGTATAATCTACCAGTGAAAGTAGTATGCCTTCTATTTTAGTCTACCCAAAAACAGACTGACAACAATGGGCACACACCAGCAATTTATTACCCAATCAGAACACCTTTCTTTGCCAGCACATAGAAAATAAACCAATGATGAGAAACAAAAGTAATTATACACTAACAGACAGAACTATAATGACCAGAAAGAGTGAGTAAGGAACTGGAATGTTTGAAAGAGTTGCACAGAGAATTCTTGAGTAAACCATTGTATTGCTATTACATACAGATGTTTAACGAAACCATCAGAAAGCACATGGAAAAATGTGTATTTGGTGTGTGTGAAGAGAGAAAGTCCAGTGGATTAAGTAAAAGAACTCTGACCCTTTGGTTATCTCCCTCAGAAATTGCAATCCCATGATGTACCTGCTATACACACAAACTAAGAGACGCCTCTTCCCCAGCGCTGTATTATAAAAGTTGAGCATTCTTTATTCCTATACACAGACTCCTGTAACAGACTCCCCCTTACCTTTACACAACGTCAAGTTACAGTATTTATATTTACAGTAGACACACCAGGCCAATACAACAGGAGCACTGCTTTGAACTCCTCTTAAATACACACAACCATGAGATTTAATGTGACTTTTACAGTGTTGCAGGTATACTTTTCTCCTTATTATGGTTTGTTGTGTTTGTTCTATTCAATACATTTCTATCTGCAGCATTCTGGATAGGTCTAAGGTGATGACCAAAAGTGTATGGATTCCATCAGAAGATTTAAGAGCTAGTAAGGATAAACCTCCATGCGTCTAGTAGTCTCTGTGCTAACCGCTAACCTAACAGTTTTAGGGTTACTGTTATGCTAGGCTAACAGTCCGAGGGAACAGTCACCGTACAGAGACGCTGCTCCTCAGGGGCTGTCACTGTCGTACCTCTTCCTCCACCTCTTCCTCAGAGTCCTCTTGCTGGCGTTTCTTCTGCAGCGAAATGAGGGAAAGAGTGAGATTATTAAAAACTGATGCCGGAAAATGAAATTGTAAGACGGTCGTAGAGATTGCTAAAGGGTTGTTTTAAGATGATCTTAAACTGTGTGAACCACCACTGCCGGCGTTCTCACCAGTTTGAGGAAGTCGATGAGCTTGTATGCGTCCTCGCCGGTGGAGAGGTCCACAAAGTCCCTAGGGATCCGGTAGCTCAGACAGGGACTGGGCTGCACCGTCACATCACTGGTGGTGTAGCGGAACACAGGGCCTTCCTACAGATACAGACATACCACAAACTGGTGTTAACACAGGGCCTTCCTACAGATACAGACGTACCACAAACTGGTGTTAACACAGGGCCATCCTACAGATACAGACGTACCACAAACTGGTGTTAACGCAGGGCCTTCCTACAGATACAGACGTACCACAAACTGGTGTTAACACAGGGCCATCCTACAGATACAGACGTACCACAAACTGGTGTTAACATAGGGCCTTCCTACAGATACAGACGTACCACAAACTGGTGTTAACATAGGGCCTTCCTACAGATACAGACGTACCACAAACAGGTGTTAACGGGATAATAAGCACAGAAAGACTTGCACACAGGAACAAACATGCATATGTACAACAAAGCCACAACCTGTGTCACTGACCTGCTGGGCTGTGTCACCCTCCTCTTGATTGGCTGACAGGCTGTTCCCAGAGGTAAGCTCCTCCCACGTGAACAGCAGTGAATCGGTTACCTCACCAAAGGGGTTGAGATCGATCAGCCACACCTTCCCCTGTCGAAGACACACAGCATCAAAGATACACATACTCGTGGGCTACAACCAAACAGAGGCAGGAAATAATGTCTGGAAATATAAATGACAAGACCTACCCAGCTATCTCTGTAGACATCCAACACAACTGTAAAACAGAAAACATACTGCATTACTCTTATTACAATATATTCTAATTATCACACCACACCGAATCCCACTCACAGTCCTCATCTAGGAACTGATACTGGACGTGTTGGCTGAAGAACTCCTGGATGGAGTGGCAGATCTGGGCTTCCTGCTTAGAGATGTGGTGGTAGTACTGGGTATAGTCTCTCTGGGAGATACCTAAAGAACACACACACAGCTCTCAGAACAGATCTTCAGTCCACACAACAGCCCTAACGCTTGCCACACTATCTTGGGAACAGTGCACGTGAACACAGGCTCGCTGAATATCGCTGAGGGAGGGTCAGAGTAAAGGTGAATGGTGTGTTAACCTCTTCATACAGTACTTACCAATCAGCTTGTTCTCTTTGATGAAACACCTGAACTCCCCACCAGGTAGCAGCTCACTCCACTTCCTCAGGACCAGCTGAACTCAGGGGTATAACACAACACTATTAAATAGTGGGAAGAAAATGTGTGTGTGTGTGTGTGTGTGTGTGGAAAAGGGAGTGTAAGCAGGTGTGTGCATGTTTTATACCTCATAGTTTATGGCTGGATTCGGAGAATCCTCGTCACTGCTGTGAAGGAATCTGTAGAGGGATATTGTTACAGTGACCATTCAGTTCTAGACTCACAATAAACTCACACACTTGCATTCACACAAATACAACAGTAGTAATCTTCACACACATGCACACTTGCACAAGTGCTCCTCGTTGGGCTTGAAAGCTCAGTACCAAATCAAGTGCTGAACAGTGCTGTATTATGTTCTCCACCATGCCAGAGCTGTCTGCCAACTGGGCCCATTATCAGAGCGCCCCAACGGGAGCAGTAAATCAACGAAGAAGCAATCTCACCAAACCTCTTCCCAGCCAACTGCTGTCAGAAAGGCTGACTCACTGCCTGCAGTGTTTTCCCACAGCGGGTAGAAAACCCATCTATACTTAACAAAAATACAAATGTAACACGCAACAATTTCAAAGGTTTTGTTGAGTTACAGTTCATATAAGGATTGAAATAAATGTATTAGGCCCTAATCTATGGATTTCACATGACCAGGCAGGGGCACATCCATGGGTGGGCCTGGGATGGCATAGGATGTGGAGGTCCTGGGCTGGCGTGAAGCCGACTGGAGGTACTGCCAAATTCTCTAATACGACATTGGAGGCAGCTTATGGTAGATAAATGAACATTCCTGCAAGCAGCATGCCAATTTCATACTCCCTCAAAACTTGAGACATCTGTGGCATTGTGTTGTGTGGCAAAAGTGCACATTTAAGAGCTGCCTTTTATTGTCCCCAGCACAAGGTGCACCTGTGTAATGATCATGCTGTTTAATCAGCTTCTTGATATGCCACACCTGTCAGGTGGATGAATTATCTTGACAAATAATAAAATGCTCACTAACAGCGAAGTAAACACATTTGTACACACAATTTGAGAGAAATAAGCTTTTTGTGCACATGGAACATTTCTGGGATCTTTTCCTTTTATAACGGTAATTGACCGTTAACGAACATAAACACGTTTAGCATCTCCAGGCCTCCACTCACACAACGCGCTGATCTACATAAAAGAAGTATAACAAATTAATTTAATAAACACCATCACAATAAATGCATTATATATTTTAGGCAGGTCTAAAGAAACATTATGATATGAATAAAAATGTATTTTAGAAGAACAGAATATGAGTTGGCCTACTGTATGTTATCTAGCTATACACCATGACATAGGCCGTAGGCTAGTTCATTTAGCAGACAAGATATGCTTATAAAAGTCTTGTCATTATTTTATAGTAAGAATAATATAATTTAACTGAATAAAATAAAAAGGACATTTTTACCAATTCGGAGCAAGGGCGCAATATAAAGTGTCTATGTTGAGAATAAAAGTGAACATTTGAAACAGGCCCTATATGCTTGATTTAGAGTTATTTGGCAACTTTAGTTGTGAATGACACAAACCTTAAAATGTCTTAGAAATCAAAACATATATGGGCTCCATGATGCAACTTTAGGCTATTGATGATGTGAGAAAATAGCGAAAAAAGCTTGCCTCAGACTGCACAAGCTGTTCTCTCATCCAGTATCATCATATTTTCACTCATCAAATCAAAGTTTATTGGTCACGTACACATATTTTGCATATGTTATCACGGATGTAGTGAAATGCTTGTTCCTAGCGCCAACAATGCAGTAAACAGTGGTGACCCGTCATTCAGAGATATATTTTTTTTTTACTGTTTTGCATATCATTTTGGCATTAATGTGCATCACATCAGGTTGCAAACAATGTTTTTTTTAAATGATGGAGTTAATAAAGCCACATACAAACATGGTCTCTTTTTTGCTTTCCTGAGTAAGGCAGCTCCAAAATGCAGGTGTCTCAGCCTAGCTCAGTGCTTTCTTTCTGTGGTGAAGGGGCAGCCAGGGGAAAATACAGAGCGTAGGGGTTAGTAATGTTCTCTTGTTGCGCCGTGATTGGCTCAGTGTTCTGTCACTCATCGGGACACTACGTCACCAGAAAATCTAGAGGGATAGCTCGAAAATTCAAGCCTCTTGGGTGCTGCCATAGATTTACATTAGAAGTACCCATCCAAGAAGGCTCAAGGTCATTGGCCAAAGATAAAATTACATCAAATCAAGTTATATCTACTGTAGCTATGATTAGACTGATCATGTCAACATCATACTTTCAAAATTTTAGCTAGCAAGCAGTCATCATCATGAATCAAGTCAACAATCTACTGTCATATGAAGAGAAGATAAAACGTATCGGTGCGCAACAGCCATAAACATAACACAACAAGTTGGAAATCGCAAATTCAACAATGAGTGGTTTGGAAGGATTCAGTGGCTAACTGCAAGCGTTGCAAAGCAATCATTAGCCAGCTATTCAGTGGAGAGGGTGTATGGTCCAAGTCTGGGTTTAAAGGTCTTTTCCATGCTTAAAAAGGACACCAAAAGGATGAATACATTGGCCATACTGTCAATCCAGCATGATTTCTGGAAACATTCCCACAGCATGATGCTGCCACCACCATGCTACACCATAGGGATGGTGCCAGGTTTCCTCCAGATGTGATGCTTGGCATTCAGGCCAAAGAGTTCAGTTTTGGTTTCATCAGACCAGAGAATCTTGTTTCTCATGTCATTTAGATGCCCTTTGGCAAACTCCAAGTGGGCTGTCATGTGCCTTTTACTGAGGAGTGGCTTCCATCTGTCTAAAGCTACCATAAAGACCTGATTGGTGGAGTGCTGGAGACATGGTTGTCCTTCTGGAGGGTTCTCCCATCTCCACAGAGGAACACTGGAGCTCTGTCAGAGTGACTTACGTACAGTGCCTTGCGAAAGTATTCGGCCCCCTTGAACTTTGCCACCTTTTGCCACATTTCAGGCTTCAAACATAAAGATATAAAACTGTATTTTTTTTGCGAAGAATCAACAACCAGTGGGACACAATCATGAAGTGGAACGACATTTATTGGATATTTCAAACTTTTTTAACAAATCAAAAACTGAAAAATTGGGCGTGCAAAATTATTCAGCCCCCTTAAGTTAATACTTTGTAGCGCCACCTTTTGCTGCGATTACAGCTGTAAGTCGCTTGGGGTATGTCTATATCAGTTTTGCACATCGAGAGACTGACATTTTTTCCCATTCCTCCTTGCAAAACAGCTCGAGCTCAGTGAGGTTGGATGGAGAGCACTTGTGAACAGCAGTTTTCAGTTCTTTCCTCTTGGCTGCATCTCTGATCAGTCTTCTCCTTGTATGAGCTGAAAGTTTAGAGGGACGGCCAGGTCTTGGTAGATTTGCAGTGGTCTGATACTCCTTCCATTTCAATATTATCGCTTGCACAGTGCTCCTTGGGATGTTTAAAGCTTGGGAAATCTTTTTGTATCCAAATCTGGCTTTAAACTTCTTCACAACAGTATCTCGGACCTGCCTGGTGTGTTTCTTGTTCTTCATGATGCTCTCTGCGCTTTTAACGGACCTCTGAGACTATCACAGTGCAGGTGCATTTATACGGAGACTTGATTACACACAGGTGGATTGTATTTATCATCATTAGTCATTTAGGTCAACATTGGATCATTCAGAGATCCTCACTGAACTTCTGGAGAGAGTTTGCTGCACTGAAAGTAAAGGGGCTGAATAATTTTGCACACCCAATTTTTCAGTTTTTGATTTGTTAAAAAAGTTTGAAATATCCAATAAATGTCGTTTCACTTCATGATTGTGTCCCACTTGTTGTTGATTCTTCACAAAAAAAAATACAGTTTTATATCTTTATGTTTGAAGCCTGAAATGTGGCAAAAGGTGGCAAAGTTCAAGGGGGCCGAATACTTTCGCAAGGCACTGTAAATATGATATCTGTTTTTATTTCTAATACATTTTTAAAAATGTCTAAAATCCTGTTTTCACTTCATCCTTATGGGGTACTGTGTATATATTGATGAGTATTTGTATTTATTTAATCAATTTTAGAATAAGGCTGTAACTTGACAAAATGTTGAAAAAGTCAAGGGCTCTGAATACACTGTAAGATGAGCCTTAACTAGAATACAGTATATACACATATGAAGTGGGTAAAACAGTATGTAAACAATTATTCTGAATTTAATCATGTCTTTACTAAAAGTTTGGAGCGTAGCATAAGGTAACGAGTCCATTCAGTAGTCATAATAATCCAGTCCACATTCAAAGGGATAACTATAATTGGTTTAATTTTATAGTCTAGACCAATTATGTCCCAAATACATTTGAATTGTTTACCGTGGCTTAATATGCGGTAGGCTATGTATTGTAAAAAGGCACAATCATTTTAAAACAGTTTTTTTTTCCGGTCTTGGGCTAAAATATGGGTATGGGTGTTTCGAATTAATCATCACCTTAGAATGCACTGTCCATTTTGTTGTATTTGGTTTTGAAACAACATCCACAACAACCATGTTTTTCACTCAGTTTCAACCTGTTGTTGAACTTTCGCCAAATTGATCATCACAGTGAGGTGAGTTTTAAAAACATGATATGTTTGATGTGATATTCCATTGCATTTGCATTCATGTCAGAGTGGTTAGAGGAACAATAGAGCGCTGAGTACCAGGCCATTAGCACCTTATGGAGGAACAATAGAGGCCTGACTACCAGGCCATTATAACCTTATGGAGGAACAATAGAGCCCTGAGTACCAGGCCATTAGGACCTTATGGAGGAACAATAGAGGCCTGAGTACCAGACCATTAGGACCTGATGGAGGGACAATAGACTGCTTAGTACCAGGCCATTAGCGAGCTGAAGGTCGTAAGTGAGTTGGGTACTGTCAACGTATGTCCAGAGTGCATAATAGGAGATACCGTGACTCACGGTCACGTGGAATTTGACTGCAGTCATGACTCATGACTGTCGGTGTGGCGGTAATACGGTCATCGCAACAGCCCTAGTGAGAATGTGAGTGCGTGGAGGAGATTCTTACGGCTGTGTGAGGTCATGGGTGATGAAGTCAGAGCTCTTGAAGAGCAGGAAGATATCGCTCAGACTCTGACACTGCAGGGAGCTGTTCAGAGCAATCCAGTTAGCATCCTGCAGGAGAGAAGGAAACACACACACACATTTATTCACTCAAAATCACCACTCAGACAAACGCATTATGGACAGTATTTTAACCTTATATTGATGGTGTGTTGAGGGTTGTGATTCTCACCCGCGGTGCACTCCAGTTCAGTTTGGGAAAGACACACCCACCTAGGGTGTTGATGGCCTCCAGCACTTTAGAGTTGAATTCTGGGAACTCTGGAGCCTGGAACACAAAGCATCACAACAAATATCCACCTATTCATTGTATGCATATCATATTACAAACTTGACAAAACTTATATGCCGATGGATTGATCATATTTAACATTATCTACATTACTTACTGTTACAGTGGTGGTTGTCTCATCATCTGACCACTAATTTTGTTGAGAGAAGAAAATATAATCAATCAGTAATTGAGCATAAAGTCTGCCTTTTCAGTCTCAACTTTACTAGAGAGCGAAATGGAGTGCACCTCTATGTCTGGAGCAAAATTACCTGAACGTCTTCCTCCTCTGAGTCACTGTTGTTGGTCTGGTTTTGCTGATTGTTGTTGTCCCTGGAATGAGGCGAGATTTTATCAGTGAGTATTCCAAGGGCAATTCCAACGGAATTACAGTAACAGAATACGCTGAGTCAGATTTTTCACTTTAAAATGTATGCCAAAAAAAACCATTGATTTCAAAGTTTTAAAAAACTATAGAACTCCATGCACAAGGACTACTTTCAACAATTTCCACAGAAACGTATACAAAAACCAATTTACAGGAAGAACTGTGCAGATCAAGTTTGGCAAAATAATAAAACTGAGGGAGATTTTACCATAATTATGTTACCACAATTTTTTTCCAGTGAGTTTTTTTTGTTACTGTGTAAATTGTTCAAAGTAGTCATTGTGCATAACGTTTTATGGTATGTTAAAGTTTGAAATCAATGTTTTTTTTATTTTAATTTAATTTTAAAAAATTGTCTACGAGTAATTATGTTACCGTGGAATTGCCCACAAGTGACCGTGTATGGGAATACAGGACACTAGATGTATGTGCTTTAAGGGTAAGTAAAGTTATGCTTACCCTCCAGAAACTACTAGAGTTCCATCGTCCAGCAAATAATCTATTACATTCTGAGGCAGTGGGAGAATCAAACTGAAAGAAAGATAACACCAAACATAAGGCCTACACAACACAAACTATCAGACTAGTATTGACCAAAGATAAGAGAAAACAAACAGTCTCTAAGGTAGAGATTGAGCTGATGCAATATCAGTGACAATATCATCACACAAGCATTTACACCTGGCACTTCTAACAGATTAAAATATTTAACAGTAAAGGACAGGTGTGGTTTGTGAGAATTCACAATTAGCTAATAACAGTAGTTTGGCTGTGTTAAAATATCAGACGAACACGGGTATATATATATATATATATATATCACACACGCACGCACGCGCGCGCACACACACACACACACACACACACACACACTTGGCTAAATTGGCTTGCTAGCTATAAACAGAAAACTATACGTTAGCTACCCAAATTATAGCACAACCAGTGTTTTTTTAGAGTGACGAAATCAACAACATATCTGAGACTGTGCTGGTCAAGTTAAAGAGTTCACCTTTTGATAGTATGCTTCTTAAATATCGGATACCAGACCGAAAACTGACAATTTACAACTTGCTCCTTCTTCATACTGCAAATGATTTACCGGAAGTGAGTCCAGCCACATATAGTTCCCATAAGAAAAAGGCGATTGACATTGGTTTCCATGTAGTTTACAACCTTTCCAAAACAACACAATTATAATGGCTTCTAATTATTACCAATATTTAATTGAATTATATTTCAGGTTAGGTTATCTGGAATGGTTGTAGACCGTCTCTAATGTATATTTTTCAGAAGAGGGAGATTATTTTTGTGTTGCACACGTAGGCGTGATCAATGGTGGGGGCTTTAATTTTTTTCCCTCAGGGAGTCTTCACTTCTTTAACTTGACTTGTGGCTAAAACCACTTCATCTTCATGTGAGTACTGCACATGTATCCAATTTAGAAGTAACTATGCTTTAAAAAAATATATATTGATATGTTTTAAGAATATTTACATAACAGCATGTGGGATTTTGCTAGGAATGAGTTAGCGGACTAAATTCCTCTCCATGGTGAAGGATGTTTAAAGTTCATCAGAAACTTCCCTCACAATGGTGCGGAGAAATTAGCTTGGTAGCTAGCTAATTTAGTAGTCTGATTAATCAGGCTGTAATAGACATTTACTTGGTATAGCTAACTAGTTTGCAAAGTTACAGCCTCAAACTAATGCCTAAAAATAGTGTGAATGTTCTTTTCAAGACAGAATGTTGAATCCAATTACATCAACTTGCTCTACCGGTTTTCTGTGCGGTTTCTCAAAACTAACGTTGTTTACCCGACATTTTAGTGAGCTGGTAGTTAAATGGTTCAGTTCAGCATTGAGGTAAAGTTTGTTTTGTATGTGGGATATTAGCTTCTCTCGTCAATAACTATTTAACCAAGCATGGTATATTCTTAATCTAAAAAAAATATTTTAAATTGAAATCCGAATTAAAAAAAAGGGAACAATGAAAAATGTACCTATTAAAAAGGGTGTAAATATTCTCCATCCACCCCTGATTCAGAATATACAATTTTCATTGTCATGGCCAATACACAATTACCTAGGTGCCAAACCGAATCATAGAGTACCACAGTATGAGTCATAATACCCATAAAACCTAGCTGTCAAACAGGGAAATGGTTCCAATAGTTGTTCTACCATTTCATTTTTCCCGTAAGGGATTTTAGAAACATTTAAAATAAAGGCTGTGTTTCTGGTCGGTTGTGTTTTGTGTCTTGATAACTGTGTAAATCTCTCTCAGACAAGGTGATGTTTATCAATATAAGGGATTTGGAGTCTTGCAAGATGTCTACTTTGACGTTAACTAGCATTTTTGAATCAGAGTAAATAAAGCCAAATATATTAACAAAAGTCACCTTGTTCATGAGAGATACATGTTGATCAAAATGTCATGCCAGCCCTTATTTTAAGTGATTCTAAAATCCCCTATGGGGAAAAATAAATGGTGGAAAAATTATTGGAACCATTTCCACAGGTGGAGTATTTGTTGCAGGCAATTGCCATGAAGTTTATGTATAACTATCTGCATTGCATATACCTCTATTAATTATCAACTCATGCATGTAATCAAAAACATTTCTGGATTTGGGCAGACAAACGAAATCCTCCATCCATTTCCCTGAGAACAGTACTGGAAAGATGAGCAGCCCTCCCAAATTGACAACCATACCTAACGTTGTAAAAGAGGAGGTAGATATTTTGTACAATAACATGCACATTGTGAGGTGTAAATGCCTATCACAAGAGTCTCTAAGTTTAGGAATATCACATTACTCAACGGTATTCTCTTCAGGTCATTGCATCTGGGAAATGGTTGAAACTTGAGAAGACCACCTATGTGGACCCTGTTGGAAACACAAGGTATGGAACAGCTCAGAGTTCCATAAGTGATTTTTGATAAACACCTTTTTTTCCCTTCTCCATTTTACAATTCATTTTTGTCTTTCAATAGAACTTGGGAGACTACGAAAAGGACAACCAGACAGGCCAATGCAGCAGATGGTGTGTGTACATACATTTCATACTGATGGATAAGCAGTGACATTATAGAAATTTATTCCTGTGTTTTATTCCAGGTGTGGGAATCATTGCCCTTCTGAAGAGGACCCTCCACAAAGACTGCGTTGTCATGGTGAAGCAGTTCCGTCCACCAATAGGGTGCTGTACCCTAGAGTTCCCTGCAGGTGACATGGGTTTACAGTCACATCTCAAAATTCTGTTCAGACAGATGTATGTAGGCCTATCATTGCTGTATTTTGCCTGCTGTGTTCTGATATCCGTGTTTGCTGTCTATGGGTGTTTTTGCTCAGGTCTGATTGACGAGGGTGAGAGTGCAGAGATTGCTGCTCTGCGAGAGCTGAAGGAGGAGACTGGTTACAAGGGGGAGGTGGTAGGAGTCACCCCAGGTAAGGTCTTATGAACACACACACACTCTCAAAACACAGGGCAGATTATGTCCATGTACCAGTTCCATCAGCAAAGAGAAATTCAATATGCCTGTGATCTTCTGAGTGGCCAGTTTTACCATTGGGCATGTGAGAGTGCAGTATGATGTCAGTGACTAGTGGGTCAGTAACACACAGCCCCCTCCCCCTTTCCTCTCCCTCTTGTCCTGACCTCGCAGTGACCTGCTTGGACCCTGGCCTCTCTAACTGCACCACACAGATCGTCATGGTTAACATCAATGGAGATGACCTTGAAAACACCAACCCCACACAGCAACTGGGTAAGTTACGGGTCACGCTCTTGGAATGTTATGAATCTGTTATGATATTTTTTTAAATGTATTGTCAAGCTGATATGTATTTTACATGTTGTCCTAAATGTGTACTTATTTCTCTGCTTTCCTCCCTCTTTTACTTGTTTCCAGGTGATGGAGGTAAATATTATTTTCTTTATAATCACACTTTCAGTTATTTTTCCACTATTAGAATAACATTGAACTAAATCGTATTCTGGCTTCTTTTACTTCCAGAATTTGTTGAAGTTCTTCTTCTACCTCTTGATGAATTCCAGAGGGAAATTGATGGTGAGCAACAATTTGAAGTTTCTTCTTCACAATAACACAATTGTTAAGTAATAATGGAATCCAATTTGAGACAGAAAAGCATATTGTTACAGCTATTATATTCTGCTAGTGATTACCTGAAGAGATCATATTTGCATAACCCCCCCCCCCTCCTCCTCCTCCTACAGACCTGATGAAGAAGGAGAAGATTGTAGTGGACTCTAAGGTTTACATCTACGGCATGGGGATGTCCCAGGCCTTCTTTAAACCCAATGAACTCCGAGTGCTCAAACAGTGAGAGAAGGATGGGAAGAGAAAGTAAAGTGGAGAGAGTAGACTAGATGGATGTGAATAGAGGGAGAGGGCATTAGGTTGCCGACTCGTTTGTTGTCGTCTCTCTGTTACACTACGAATATGGACTAAGCCAGGGATGAAACTGTCAACAAGGTGGCCATTTTGTGGCTTTAATCTGTTGTCTTGGGGATCAGTCAATAAGATTCATGGAGTGTTACCCTACAGCTTGTATTATCCAAGACCAACCGCTTTTATGCACCTTTACCTGTGGGGATAGTCCTAATTAGATACCATATTTGTGATTAATGTGATATTACATGCTGTCTGATAATACAAATTCTTACACTGATAGGAAAATAATTGCTAAATGACAACTGAGTACATACTGGAACATTCCTAACTTTCACTAACTCAAATGACTAAGCTTCACTGTAAAATAACTTTTAAAAGGTACTGTTATAATAATATGCCTTGAAAGATGTTACTCGCAACGGCAATAGTTTTTGTGCATTTATGTTTACATCCATTAGTTCACACCAATGCCCTGTTAGACCAAGGCATAGGTGTAGATGTCTCCTTACTGGTATAAGGCTGACATGCAGATGATCCTCACATTTTATTTAGCAATTATCAGTAATTTAATTAACTTGATGTCAATAAACATGTTATTCTTATAGCAACATGTAGACCTACTTTTATTTTCAGCCTCTTTTGCATTTTGCTATTCTCCTACTGACTAATGGGTGGCGCTGTGCAAGCAACACATTGAACTTGATCCTCCGTAAATTCCCCAAAGAAGAACCAAGTAGCCAATAAACGCTTAGCTAGCTGTGTTATCAACAACAACGAATGCTCGACATTATATCAGTAATATTCAATGTTATTTAAAAAGGTGAATGTCTAACAGGCTAAATCCACAAGCGAACTTTACTTTGCACTGTACATTAGCTGATATAAACACGGGCTAGCCAAATACCGGGTAGGGTTGTTTGGCGGCTCACACTAGCTAGCATGTAGCATATACGCTAACATTTAGATGACTTATTTTTTTCGAAAAAGCAGGAAACGAGAGATTGGACATCAGCAGCTGTTCTTGAAACAACATGATGGAGTCGTCCACTAAAGGTAATGCTGCTTGGCAGAGGATGGTCAATGGCAATTGCTAGCTAGCCAACTACTGTAACTTTCTAATGCATCTCACCCATCTGTATGCTTAACTCTACGACGTTAATCGGTACGCATTCTCCTCAGTACTGACCCATAACACAGGACTGGTGTCATTAAGGTGTGTGAGAGCGTGTAGTAGAGATGTACTCACAGCCATGGTGATGTTGCAGGAAAAGCCAAGCGAAGGCACCTGAACTCAGAGGAGTGTCGTGAAATTAGTAGGAGACCAGAGGGCAGCCAACCCCTCACACAGCCCCACTCCGTCACTCGTAGGCACAGCAACTCAGACACCAACCGGGGTTTGTACCCCAGAACACCCACAAAGAGAAAGAGAGGTACTGCACATTTGTGTGTCAAGTTTTTTTAAACTCTTGAGACCTGAAGGGATGATGTAGCATTTTGTACACATATCATTTACCTTGTCATCCCCTCCCTTTGCTCCCTCTTCTCATCTTCCCTGGATCTCAGATGCACGTGATGACAAGAAGCAGCATGGGATCACTAAGTTTTTCCCTGTGATCAGTGTGGTCAAGGTGTTAAGTCCTCAGAAAGCAGCCCTGTCCCAGGGCTCAGGTTCCATAAAGACAGAGGGACTCAATAGAGAGCTCATCCCCAAAAATGAGACTATTGAGGAGAAGGCACTAGCCACCTCTATGAAGGAGGAACCTGAGGATGAGAAGGTGGACTATCTGGAGGGGCTGACAACAGACATGTTTGGGGACGACAAGGAGTTTGAGCGCTGTTGGTCAGATCCAGACCCAGCCTTAATGAATCATCATGAGGAGGAGGTGGAGGCCCTGCCTGACGCCCTCTACGGCCTCTTGGGAAGCAGCAGGGGCCTGGCCCATCCCCAGGGTCACGTGGACGACCTCCCAGAGGAGGTGCTGATGCTGGTGTTGAGCCTCCTGCCTGCTGAGGACCTCTACTGTAACGTCAGCCTGGTCTGCCAACGCTGGAGGAACATTGTGACCCAGTCACTGGTGAGAGCCTGGGACAGGGGGAGGAAGTTAGGGTTAAAGTTATGAAGATACGCTAGTGTAAAAATGTTAATAGATGTGCTTTATACATTATTTTGGGTCTAAGTTGTGTCTTTGGGCCCTGTGTGTAGTTTGTGCCCTGGAAGAAGCTGTATTACCGCTACACGAAGAAGGAGATCGACGCCGTGAAGGAGATCAACGCCATCCTGGAAACCCATAGAATCATAAAGGACGACCAGGAGAGCATCCTCCATATAGTCGAGTAAGGACTCTTTACTGTAAACTGTTCCTTTGGGCCATTTCTGTTCATTTCTGATCTTGTGTGTGTGTGTGTGTGTGTGTGTGTGTGTGTGTGTGTGTGTGTGTGTGTGTGTGTGTGTTTTTCCCCTCCAGGTTCATGGCCCAGTATAAGCCCAGTCAGAAGGTGAAGCCTGAGTCAGTGTTACAGAGTGTGAGGACACATTGTCTGTTCCCTCAGGCTGAGGCCTGCATTAAACACCGACTCCCCAAATTGGAGGGTATCGAGGGGGTATGTAGCCACACACACACGGTTGAAACTACTATTATACTTCTGAGCTTATCTGATTGGACTGTGTGTGTGTTTGTCAGGGCCCTAACCCGTGGGCAGCCATGGCCCTGATGCTGGTGCTGTGTGACGGTGTGGGAGATGTTCTGGACCTGGTTGTCTGTCTCAGAGGCTGTCTCCCTTCAGCCAGCGCCATCACGGAGTACCTCAGCGCCATGGCAACCATGCTGCTCGCCATGAGGAGGAACGACATCAACATCAGCAACAGGTCAAGATGGAAGTTATATAGAGATGAAAGATAGATTTGCACAAACGGATGGATAGACAGGCGGACATTGACGGTTCTCCTTCCTCCACTCCAGGTGGCACTACAACATCTTCTATGTCCTTCACCTGATGGAGAATGCCTTGCCCACAGCAATAACCAATCAGAGTGGGTGAGGACTGATATATTTCTGGAAGGAAGTATTTTGAAGGAATCAGTAATAACCTGAGTCTCATGCCCAGTCCTCTTTCTCCCAGGAGAGCCCAAGTTCAGGTGACCCACGAACAGCAGCAGATCCTCAACCATGACATCCATAGAGACCACGTGGTCAAGATCATGGCCTTCGCAGGTACCGCCAGACCACTACTAACAACATCATGCCACAGCTGTGTTTTTACAGAAAACAAGTTAGATATAGAGTTGGTACTTTTGCTAGCATTTCCTGAATTGTTGCTAGAGGGCACCCTCTCCATGTCAGTTCAGCTCAGTCTGGTTCATCAGTTCAGGATGAGAGTACTCTTTCTATATTGTGACAATTGCAGAGTAGTTCAAGTTGATACACACACACACGAATGGTCCACCCCACTTCACAAAAAAGCCCACATTGTGAGCTGTTGATTGTGCCCTATGTGTGCATGTTCCGGCTGTGATGTAGTGTGGGGGTTAAAGGTTGTTGTTGTGTTCCAGGCACAGGGAAGACCACCACCCTGATTCGGTACGCCCAGCAGAGGCCACACCACCACTTCCTCTACATGGCCTTCAACAAGTCTGTGGCTACCCAGGCCCAGCGCTGTTTCCCCAGCAACGTGGACTGCAGGACGGTCCACTCCATGGCCTTCGGGGCCGTCGGAAAGAGGTCTGCTTATCTGTTGGTCTAGAACAGTTTCTTTCCGTATGTCTGGTTGTCGTCAGTCTTTCAGTAAAGCCGTTCAATCAGTCACCCAGTCTCCTCTCTCTCCCAGGTACCAGGAGCTAAAGAAGTTGTCTAGTAACGTGAAGCCCTTCTCTGTGGCCTGGGTGCTGCCTAAGGGCAGCGGGGGCTTTGTCAACGCCAAGGTGGTCACCCTGACCCTCAATGCCTACATGGCCTCGGCCGACACACACATCACCCCCAACCACGTCCCAAACACGTACAAAAACACACATGGCAAAATGACCGTGCCTGACTGCAATGCAAAAAGGGTAAGCGTTATACCCAAATCCACAAACACCTCTCCTCCCAAAGAAACATCCCCCACACACACATTTACACACCAGAACACAAACTTCTCCGTTTTGGTCCCATAATCACACAAACATGCCACACACCGGTCATCTCCACAATTGAACAAACTGGCCTTTATTTTTCAGATGTTTGCGAGGGATGCCCAGAGGATCTGGGACAAAATGGTTGCCTTAGAAGAGACCAGGGAGTACGCACACCACATGACCCACGATGGTAAGCCCAAAAACTATCTGTTTGCTTATTCACTCCATAATAATATGTCAGTGTCTTAGGATTGGGTCCTTACTGAATGTCTTTCAGGGTATCTGAAGCTGTGGCAGCTGCAGAGGCCGACTCTGGACAAGTATGATGTCATCTTTATAGACGAGGCACAGGACTGTACTCCAGGTACACGACTCAACTACACCACTGTACCACACCTGGACCAAACCTGGGTCTACATTACACCTGCACCAGGCACCACTCACCTGATAGCATGTCTGTTAGCAGGTCCGTGATAAGTGTGTGTATGTGTGTGTCTTAGCCATCATGGACATCATGCTACCTCAGCACTGTGGGAAGATCCTGGTGGGAGACCCTCATCAGCAGATCTATACCTTCAGAGGAGCAGTTAATGCCCTGAACCTGGTGGAACACACACACCTCTACTACCTCACCCAGGTACACACACTTCTCCCTCACTCAGGTATATACTCACTACACAAAAGCTCAGTGTGTGTATTGAATAGGTATTCTTTCTCTTCTCAGAGCTTTCGGTTTGGTTCGGAGATTGCCTACATTGGAGCCACGATTCTCCAAGTGTGTAAGAAAGTGAAGAAGATTCTGGTAGGAGGAAAACAAGACGGTGAGTGAAGGAACACAGGATTCTGACAGTTAAAGGCCTGGTGCAGTCAAATCTGTTTTCCTGTGTTTTGTATCATATTGTACAAAAACAGCTGATATTTTACAGTTAACACTGTAAAAGTGGCAATTTTTTAAAGTCAGTGTTATTTCCTGGCCCACTATACTATGTTAACGTGGGTCGTACTGGGGTACGGATTAAAAAATTCCTCAATCTGCCGTTGGCACCCATTCAAATTATCCCCAAGGTTGCCTAGTCCAATCTTGTTAATTCTCTAAATTAAATGGCATGTCTGTTTTCTCATTAGCTGAGAATGTTGTTTGAAATGTCCAATGCAACATACTTTGGTGATATCGTTATCAACCTACTGCATAACCCCTTTTAAAATATAAAAATGTTATATTAGCATGCTAAAACTCATTAAAACAGACTGGTAGAAGAGCTAGCATAGCTAGCCATCGCTAGCATTCACTGGTTGAAGTTTAAGTAACCCTTGATTGTAATGGAGTTGACTGGTGACTGACATGAATATACACTTAGTAGCTAGTTTATTAGGTACACCCATCTAGTACCTGGTCGGACCCCCCTTTACATCCAGAACGACCTGAATTCTCTGGGGCGTGGAAACATTGCTCACTTGGTATCAAAGAACCTAACGTATGCAAGGAAAGCATTCCCCACACCATTATACCACCGCCACCAGCCTGTACTGTTGATACCAGGCACTATGGGGCCATGGACACAAATCCTGACTCAGCCATCAGCATGACACAACAGGAACCTGGATTCGTCAGACCAGGTGATGTTTTTCCACTCCTCAATTGTCCACTGTTGGTGATTGCGTGCCTACTAAAGCCGCTTCTTGTTTCTGAGATCCTGGCACCGACGATCATACCACGAAAGTCTCAAGTCACTCGTTTTTAATATTCTAACATTCAATCGTAACTGAGTACCACAATGACTGTCTGTTTTATGTAGCAAGCCAAGGCCACTAATCTCACTGTCTGTAGGAGTGAACCATTTTTGTGAACGAGGTGGTGTACCTAAAAAAACTGGACAAAGAGTATATGATTCACAACATTTGGACAGGAGCTATAATCCAAATGTAAACTATGTGTGTCAATATTGCTTGAATTCAGGCTTGGCTGCACAGCTTTCAATGGGGAAAGATTGCTACTGTGATTTTTGTTGATAATGTCACTTTCCCGGGTGGAGTTTTGGCTTGCCTGGTAACATCACCAGGCTATATACATTAATATAATAACAAATAGAGTTCCAAACCTCTCAGCTAATAACAGCCAATTTTCAGATTAAATATCCCTCCCATTAGGACCCAAAATATTGATGTTTTGTTCCCCGAGTCACTTAGTTATCAATTTTGCCGTATGGCAAGGTGCTCCATCATGCCGGAAAAGGCATTGTTCATCACCAAACTGTTCCTGGATGGTTGGGAGAAGTTGCTCTCGGAGGATGTGTTATTCATGGCTGTGTTCTTAGGCAAAATTGTGAGTGAGCCCACTCCCTTGGCTGAGAAGCAACCCCACACATGAATGGTCTCAGGATGCTTTACTGTTGGCGTGACACCGGACTGATGGTAGCGCTCACCTTGTCTTCTCCGGACAAGCTTTTTTCCGGATGCCCAAAACAATCGGAAAGGGGATTAATCAGAGAAAATGACTTTAACCCAGTCCTCAGCAGTCCAATCCCTGTACCTTTTGCAGAATATCAGTCTGTCCCTGATGTTTTTCCTGGAGAGAAGTCGCTTCTTTGCTGCCCTTCTTGACACCAGGCCATCCTCCAAAAGTCTTCGCCTCACTGTGCATGCAGATGCACTCAAACCTACCTGCTGCTATTCCTGAGCAAGCTCTGTGCTGGTGGTGCCCCGATCCCACAGCTGAATCAACTTTAGGAGACGGTCCTGGTGCTTGCAGGACTTTCTTGGGCGCCCTGAAGCCTTCTTCACAACATTTGAACCGCTCTCCTTGAAGTTCTTGATGATCCAAAAGTGGTTGATTTAGGTACAATCTTACTGGTAGCAATATCCTTGACTGTGAAGCCCTTCTTGTGCAAAGCAATGATGACGGCACGTGTTTCCTTGCAGGTAACTATGATTGACAGAGGAAAAACAATGATTCCAAGCACCACCCTCCTTTTGAAGCTTCTAGTCTGTTATTCAAACTCCATCAGCATGACAGAGGGATCTCCAGCCTTGTCCTTGTCAACACACACCTGTGTTAACGAGAGAATCACTGACATGATGTCAGCTGGACCTTTTGTGGCAGTGCTGAAATGCAGTAAAAATGTTTTTGGGGGATTCAGTTCATTTGCATGGCAAAGGGGGACTTTGCAATTAACTTCAGTTCATCTGATCACTCTTCATAACATTCTGGAGTATATGCAAATTACCATTATACAAACTGAGGCAGCAGACTTTGTGAAAATTAATATTTGTGTCATTCTCAACTTTTTGCCACGACTGTACATGAATATAATAACAGAGTTCCAAACCTCTCAGCTAATAACAGCTACTTTTCAGATTAAATATCCCTCCCATTAGACCACTCCGCTCGGGGGATTGATCCACTCTGTGGTTAATGCACCGCTTTGGTGCCCTTCCCTTCCCTCCCAACTCAGACAGCAACATTCCTGCTTGAAAAATAGTTATTTTCTTAAAAGGTATGTTTCTTTGTGACCATTTTAATGTAAAACTATGACAGTAAAGGACTTAATTGTTACCCAGAAATGATATATAAGAACGGCTGCACTGGTCCTTTTGAAGGTTGACTCAGCAAAATTACGTTGCGTTTATCAAGATGCAAGACTTCGCTCTCACACCTTCACACAGCATCTTCACATGGGTTAAATTTTTGCTCTTAGAGCGGGTAGGTATGGGACCAAAACAAAGGAGTTTATCCTCACGCTTTATCGCTCTTAGTTGTCACTGAAAGTGACCCACTATGTTGTTTACTTTGTCCACCTACTTCATATTTCTAGGTCTAAAGTAGATGTTCTGAATTGTGTAAACATGCCGGTAAAATATCCATGGTGTTCCATGACGACTATGCTCTTATTTATTTATTTGGTTCTGATTAGATCAGTTTGTTGTAAAGGGAAGATTGCAGAATTAGGTTGCTATTCAACATTGTGATTTGTTTCATCCTTCAAACAGTCCCAATACGACATCACTTTACATTTCTATTTTGGGAGAATTATATATTTTATTTGACCGAAGATATGTCGGAAAAGTGACCTAAAGGGGAGCACTACACGAGGGGTGAAGCCACTGTCCACATAAGGGGGTGAAGACCGACATCATATCGATGAGTAATACAAAATTACAACAAAAAAACGTTGGTCACTAAGCTAAACATTTTTTAGTCACTTATACAGGGGTGGCAGGTAGCCTAGTGGTTAGTGTTGGGCAGGTAACTGAAAAGTTGCTGGATTGAATCCCCCAGCTGACAAGGTAAAAATATGTCGTTCTGCCTCTAAACAAGGCACTGTTCCCCGGTTAGGCCGTCATTGTAAATTTGTTCTTAACTTGCCTAGTTAAATAAAGGTTGAATTTAAATCCAAATAAATACAGCTCGTAAGCTTTTAGCATAGCTCCTTTTACACCCCTGATTTACCCCTACCAACAGCCTTGAAACACATAACTTATAAGCAGTTCAGCACATCAGTATTTCTCCTACTGTTAAACAAAATCAAGATAAACCTTCACCGTCACAGCAGATATTGAACGTCTTTAACCAATCCGGCTAAAACTCTTGTTGGCAGATGGTAGCTATAGCTATCCACATGCTAACCTGAGTGCTACCACTAGCAGCAGTCAATCTAGATATAATGGCTAACACAAACATTAGCTACCATGATATCCTGCAGGTAATATCGTGAAATAAAGCTTGGGCAGTTCAACAAAATTAGAGGCATACCTTGAAATAAACAATTACATTTATCAGATTGTTTTTTTGACAGTTTTTTTCCCTGTAAAACGTGCAGTATTCTGTTGGAGTTGTTGTAGCTTATTCCATCCCCAAACACCATGCTATATACGTGTAAGTGGGCCAGTTTGTTTTTTGCATGGCCCGGTGCACTTAGCAGGCTAGCACTGTTTTTTTTATCACTCTTCCACTGTTGGTAGCAATCGTTTAGGGGAAAATTGAGCCCCGCATATGACTGAAGCACCAGGTGTTCCCCTGGCCCAGTCTGCCCGCCCTAACCTCACGAGCCGGTTTCTTCCCATCTTCTCGCATTTTGACCAAACGTGCATGCCGGTAAACAGCGGTTGTAGTTCACTGCCACCATCACCAGGCTGTTCCATTCGTGACATCAAAGATGCATATATTGTTGGTATGAGTTTTTGATCAATGTAATTCAAATGGAGAAAATAGTGTGTGTATATATTGTAATGACCGGACTAGATCATAAAGGTACAATTGTCCAGAAGAGGCTGAGTTTACGAATTGACATTTAATTAACCCAACTTTACACAGGCTACTGTTTGGCCGTAGCCTACGCCAAATAAATGAAAGATGCCCCAAGTTGGTCACGGTTGGTTTGTGGGGTATCTGCCTTTTTCCTTAGGGGGCTGTAGACCCAGACCAGCTCCCATCATAGTTCCTCTTCTGCCTCATAACTGCATTCACCAGCTGCTCTCTGGCGAAGGTGTGGGCTGTCTCCAGGCGGTCCTGGAGTCTTTGGGCATACTCCGGCCTATCCAGGAGCCGACCAAACGCCATCTCCGCAGGGGTGCGGATCTCTCTCCCCAGCATGAGGAGGGCAGGCGTGCAGGAGGTGGAGTCTTGCACAGCGGAGCGGCATGCCATGAGGACCATAGGCAGGTGCTTGTCTCAGTCACGCTGGTGTTTGGCAGAGACGATGGCCAGCTGCTGTCCAAGCATTTTGTTGAAGAGCTCCACAAGGCCATCACTTTGAGGATGGAGAGGAGTAGTGCGGGCCTTGTGCATACCCAGCTTCTCACACATGGTGGTGAACACACGGGACTCAACGTTTCTGCCTTGGTCGCTGTGGATGGACTCTGCAGCTCCAAACCTGCTGAACATCCCCGCTGTCAGGGTTTCGACGATGGTCTCTGCCTCCTGGTCAGGCAGCGCATAGGCCTCGGGCCATTTTGTAAAATAGTTCATGGCCGTGAGCACCCAGTGGTTTCCACTGTCTGTGGTGGGGAACGGCCCAACTACACCCACTCCCACCCTCTCCATGGATCCCCCACCGGGAGCTGTTGGAGCTGAGCATGAGAGCGGCCTGGGGGGCCCTTTCTCGCTGTGCAGTTGTCACAGCGGCGGCAAAAGTCCTCCACATCCCTCTTGTGCTGCCCCCAGTAAAAGCCCTGACGGAGGCGGCTGAGTGTTTTTGTGACCCCAGTGTCCAATCCCCACCCCCCCATGAGTACTCTGGAGCACAGCCTCCCACAATGCTTTTGGGACCACCACTTGCCACCTCTCCTCTCCCGTAGCTGACTCCTTCCATGCCTGCTGTAGCACGCCATCAGCCAGCCGCAGTCTCTCAAACTTTGACCACAACCCTGGTCGCGAGTGAGAGCGCTGTCACCCCTTCCCATGGTGGCCTCACCTGCGCCTCTACCCACGTAGCACTTGCTGTAGGTTTGTGTCCCGTCCCTGCTGCTGCTGCCCCCATTCAGCCACGTCGACAGTCTGCAGCTCACAGCAGACAGGCCCGCTCGCCCGACACAGTGGCACAGACCCCCTCCTCTCTGCTCACGGTGGCGGCAGCCGTCTGCAGTACAGGGCCGACAGGACATGGCGTTGGAGTGGCGTGCCCCTGCCCTGTGCACCACACGGCTGAAGCTCCTCCAACCAGCGAGCCACCTGCCCCTCTGGCTCTCTGAAAGACATGAGCCACTGGAGAGCAGAGTGGTCAGTCCTTACAGTAAAGGGCTGGCCACCCAGGTAGTACTTGAAGTGTTTGACGGAAGGCACAACAGCAAGGAGCTCCCGCTGGGTGACACAGTAGCGGAGCTCATGTTTGTCAAATGTTTTGCTGAAGTACGCCACCACTCTCTCCCCCACCTGGGCCAGCACCCCACCCATGCCCACATTGCTCGCGTCTGTGTCCAGGATAAAGGGCAAAGTGAGGTCAGGGGGGGCGAGCACGGGGGCCTTGATCAGTGCACGTTTGAGGGTGTTAAAGGCATCGTCACGCTCCACTGTCCAAGTGAAGGCCTTGTCCTTCGGCAGCAGGCGGTTCAGGGGAGCAGCGGCGATTGAGAAGCTGTTGGGGGAAGCCATCCAGCACTCTGTCCATCAAACGCTCAAAAGTAGCTGGAGCATTGCGCAGGCCGAAGCACAGGACTTTGAACTGCCAGTGTCCTCTCTTACTGGAGAACGCAGTTTTGGCTCTGGCCTCTGGGGAGAGGGGAACCTGCCAGTAGCCACTGCGGAGGTCTTGTGAGGAGAAACAGGAAGACACCTTAACCAGGTCCCGCGACTCATCAATAAGTGGTATGGGGTATGAGTCCTTCCTGGTTACCTCATTCAGCCGTCTGTAGTCCGCACAGAACTTCAGCTTGCCCCCCGTCGTAGGAACCATGACGACTGGCGCCGCCCAGGGGCTGTCTGAGGGCTCGATGAAGTATGCCCGCTGCATCTCCAATACAGCCTTGTCTGCCGCCTCCTGGCGTGCCAGCGGGATACGGCGGGACGCATCTTGATGGGTCGAGCATCACGTGTGTCGATCTCATGCTGCCCCAGATGAGTCTGAACCTCCTCTTTCTCACTTCCTCAGTGCAAAGCTGTCTCTGAATTCAAACAGCAACTTCCACAACCGTTCCTGCTGCTCGGGGTCAAGACCAACACAGTTCCTCCCCCATATCTCCCTCACTGCAGACAGTGTCCTCTCCTCTCCCATCTGGGGTAGCTGGGCTGGTGCTGCCCGGGCTCACGGAGGGATGTGTCGTGGAGGTAGCTGGGGGAATGTAACACACAGCCGTAGGTGACAGGGGGGCTGGGGAAAAGTCACACACAGATGAGAGAGGGGGGGGGAGGCAAGCCATGAGTGTCTGCTGTTTAACTGTTGGAGTAAAAAGTTTGTTGGGTTGAGTGAATGTGACATTAGGGGCTGCCATGGTGACTGCCAGCCCTCCCTGGAAGCTCAGTGTGCCCCCATTTAGGTCTAACCCCAGGATACAAGGGTCCTGCACAGCCGCCACCCACACAGGAAAACGCACAGACCTGCCCCCTACTGTCAGAGTCATTATTCCCTTCCCTTTCATGGGTGCTAGCTCACCTGTGACTGTGCGGAGCTGCACAGTTGTGGGTTCACACGGAGTCCAACCTGGCACAATATCCGGCCTCACCAGGGTTACTGTGGACCCAGTGACCACTAGGGCAGAGCACCCCCCCCCAGTGACTGGCACATGATCAAAAGTCCCCAACACAGGTCCGGCCCACCACAACAGGCTCCATCAGCTTGCCCTCGTCTGCTTCTGGGGGAAGTGGAGCCTTGCTTCCCCGTCTGTGCCGGCGGGCTCCTCCTGAAAATGATGGTGGTTGGGACAGAAAGCCAGGGGTCCGTACTACCTGGTCTATGCGGACCCCGTGCCGTTTCCCTGAGCTCTGGGGGACATGTGGCAATCCTGACACAGATGGCCTGGCTGGCTACAACCGCAGCAGACCCTGGGACCAGGGCGTGTGTTTCGTGCCGCCTACAGCACTAATGAGTTCTGTCATTTCAGCCACCCATACAGGCTTTTCCGGCTCTGGGCTGCTCTGCCCCCCAGCCCACACCAGCTCCCTCTCCAAGGCTATCTGCAATGACTCAGGACGAGCCAGCTGGGTATGTACGCGCAGCTCCATAGGAGAGACCAGTATGAACTGGTCCTGTGCTAGCTCGCTCTGAGCGGAGGGGGGCAAGTGAGCATATGCCCGCAGAGAGAGGCTCTCAATGTCATTATTTAGCACCCGTAGAGGCTCTCCAGGCTGCCTGCGTCTATTACTCAGTTCGGAGCGCAGGCTGTACATACTGTCCATAGCGCCTCCTCAGTGCTCCCACTAAAGCACCATAATCACGTCTGTCCTCGGGGCTAATCAATATCAAACAGGCCAGAGCTTCATCCGTGAGGCATAAAGCCAACAGCAGTGCCCTATCCTCATTCAACCACCCCCTAAATGAGCTAACAGTTCAAACTGAGCATGAAAAGCTTCCCAATCCACCTTACTGGAATACTTCGGGGTCTTAACTGATACGGACGCAACCGGGAACTGGGTGCCGCCATGTTTGTTTACATCCTGAGCCCCAGATTCCTTTTCCCGCCGCGTCGACGTCACCCCCTAGTCCGCGTGAAGCAGTCAACAAAGCCCTTATGCCCTCTCTGGGCTCCGACGCCCTGGCGACCTCCTAGGCCAGATCCTCCGACGTCCATGCACACGCACCTCCTTGGCCGTAATCGTCCCCTACCTCCACCTTCACTTTCAGATTCCCTCCAAGCATTTTCAACCCCCGTTCTCACCTATGGTAGCTAGCCACAGAAGTCAGCTAGCTAGCTGGCTAACTTTTATCACGTTTTTACTTCTGACCCCAATGTTATGACCGGGCTAGATCATAAAGGAACAATTGTCCAGACAGGATTGAGTTTACGAATTGACGGTTTATTAACCCAACTTTACACAGGCTACTGTTCAAATCAAAGTTTATTTGTCACGTGTGCCGAATACCACAGGTGTAGACCTTACAGTGAAATGCTTATTTACAGGCTCTAACCAATGGTGTGAAAAAAAGGTGTGTGTAGGTAAGTAAAGAAATTAAACAGTAAAAAGACATTTGAAAAAAGAGTAGCAAGGCTATATACAGACACCTGTTAGTCAGGCTTATTGAGGTAGTATGTACATGTAGGTATCGTTAAAGTGACTATGCATATATGAACAGAGTAGCAGAAGAGTAAAAAAAGGGGTTGGCGGGTGGTGGGACACAATGCAGATTGCCCGGTTAGCCAATGTGCAGGAGCACTGGTTGGTCGGTCCAATTTCGGTAGTATGTTCATGAAATGTATAGTTAAAGTGACTGTGCATAAAAGATAAAAAGAGAGTAGAGAGAACAGTCTATGACTGGGGTGGCTGGGGTCCTTGTCAATTTTAAGGGCCTTCCTCTGACAACGCCTGGTGTAGAGGTCCTGGATGGCAGGCAGCTGGGCTGTACGCACTACCCTCAGGACCCATGCCAAATCTTTTTCGTTTCCTGAGGGGGAATAGGCTTTGTCGTGCCCTCTTCACGACTGTCTTGGTGTGTTTGGACCATTCTAGTTTGTTAGTGATGTGGACACCAAGGAATTTGAAGCTCTCAACCTGCTCCACTACAGCCCGTTGATGAGAATGGGGATGTCCTCGGTGCTCCTTTTCCTGTAGTCCACAATCATCTCCTTTGTCTTGATTACGTTGAGGGATAGGTTGTTATTCTGGAACGTGGCTGGGTCTTTCAGCATGACAATGATCCCAAACACACCGCCCGGGCAATGGAGTGGCTTCGTAAGAAGCATTTCAAGGTCCTGGAGTGGTCTAGCCAGTCTCTAGATCTCAACCCCATAGAAAATCTTTGGATGGAGTTGAAAGTCTGTGTTGCCCAGCAACAGCCCCAAAACATCACTGCTCTAGAGGAGATCTGCATAGAGGACTGGGCTAAAATACCAGCAAAATACCAGCAACAGTGTGTGAAAACCTTGTGAAGACTTACAGAAAACGTTTGACCTCTGTCATTGCCAACAAAGGGTAAATAACAAAGTATTGAGATAAACTTTTGTTATTGACCAAATACTTATTTTCCACCATAATTTGCAAATAAATTCATAAAAAATCCTACAATGTGATTTTCTGTATTTTTTTTCTTCTCATTTTGTCTGTCATAGTTGAAGTGTACCTATGATGAAAATTACAGGCCTCATCTTTTTAAGTGGGAGAACTTGCACAATTGGTGGCTGACTAAATACTTTTTTGCCCCACTGTATACTTGTTACCTCATGTACTTTCTATATTGATTTGTTGTTAATAAACAATACAAATTAAAACATGCAGCTGCTGTGCGGTTCGTGTATACATATATATATATTATGTTTTTGCATAAAGACTGTTTTGGGTGGAATATCATCAATCTACGTTGTTAGATTTGTGGAACCTGCTCTTTAATGTGCATGTCTGTCTGTCCATCCACAGGCTGTGTGTGGGGTAAGGCTGTGGACTCACTGCGTCCCCTGACTACAGGGTTGAGTCCTGGCCGGGGTAAGTTAGCAGTACTGTCTCGCTCTAACGTCACCGTGTTCGACCAAGCAGTCAGACTCACCGACGCAAACCCACGCTGTAGGCTGCACATCGTAGGGGTGAGTGTCCATACACCCCCCCCCAAACACACACACACACGTGTTTGGGTCTTGTGTAAGATATGTATTTTCCACTCCAGGGGGTGGAGAATTTTGGGCTGAAAAGAATCATGGACATTTGGGTTCTGATGCAGCCAGAAAACAACCGCTCTCGAGGTGAGTGGTGCAACACACTGCCCCTTGCCTCAGTTCTGCAATTCTAATACAAGTGAATTACTATGTTGTACTGTTTTTGGTAAGACAGTATCCTGCCTTGGCTCTCTCAATGCTCATTGTTTTATTGGTAAGGGTCTTTTGTGTCAATAGGTTTAGCTCTACTCTGCAGTGTAACTAGCTCTCTCCCTTTTTAAACGTGCTCCCTTCTCCTCCTCTCCCTGTTCTCTAGGCATCAAGGACAGCTTCATCCGTAGGTTCACCCAGCATTGTCTGGGGGGCTACTTTGGACTGAAGAGTTATGCTAAAAAAACAGAGGACCGTGAGTTGGAGGGCAAACTCTCCATGGTGGAGAAATACAACAGCCGCATCCCTGAGCTGGTGGAACGCCTCTACGGCTGCACAGAGAGAGAGGCCCAACACGCAGGTACACACACAGTTACATACTGTACACACACTGTACAGACACACATGCACACAGGTACATACTGTACACACATAGACACACACACACACACACTCACCACTGTACAGACACAGAGTTATGAATTGCTGTATTTGTATTTGAGTCTGATCTTTCTCATTTGTATCAACCCTCCCCTGCTGTCTCTCTTTTATCTCTTAGATTTTATCCTGGGGACAGTCCATAAGTCAAAGGGTCTGGAGTTTGACACGGTGGTGATCACTGATGACTTTGCTAAGGTCCCCTGTGCCGCCCACAACTTACCCAGACTTTCCAGCTGCTCAGGAGGTGTGTGTGTGTGCAATCATTAGGCAGTTGGAAAACCATATCCAAATACCAACTCTTATCTAAGACCAATGACTGTTTGCATTGGTCTACGACTTACGCCAAATCAGAACATTGGTTAATGTATGTTAGTGTCTGACTCCACTGTTTTCTCCCTCGTCCTCTAGGTGACGTCCCAGACGATGAGTGGAACCTGCTGTATGTGGCGGTGACTCGGGCCAAGAGCTCTCTGGTCATCACCAAGAACATCACCAACATCCTCACACTTGCTGGGGTGAGAGCACTGAACACTGGAGGCTGGTGAGTGGACGACGGCTCATAATAATGGCTGGAATGGTATTAAACACATGGAAACCATGTTTGATTCCATTCAGACCATTATTATGAGTCGTCCTCCCCTCAGCAACCTCCTCTGGCACTGACCCCCTCCACTACACTCATCCCTCTTCACTTCTCTCTCTCTATTCTTCTACTCCACCCCCTCTACCCCTCCATGATCCTCTCCTTCGCTCTACTTACCTCTCTCCTATTCCCAGTCTTTCTTTCTTTCTTTTACGTGTGTTATTTCTCAAGCATCTTCTCAGAGAAATGTACAAGCTGTTCATTGAAGCAGGATGTTGTGATAATGTAATTCTGAGAAAGCCTCATTCCTCTTTGGGTGACATTTATGTGGCGCAAATGAGCACGTAACTGTGCAAGTGAATGTGTTCCAATTGAATTTGTGTTCTGTGAAACCCGCCTCCCATAGCCTGGTGGTAACTCCTCCCATGGTAACCCTTTAACTTCCTGTTGTTCCCCAGGAGTACTTCCTGAGGACAGAGTTGACCAGCGCCCTGCTGACCGAGGGCCAGCCCCCATGCTGCTCCGTGCGGGAGTGTCATAACCACATCATGCCTGTCTGGCCCCTCGCCATGTGCAAGCTGCCACTCCAATACGTAAGGCCCCACCACCTCCTCCCTACCACCATACCACATTCTGATTTGCAATGTCTCGCAACCAGACTTGATCATTTCAGACAGGTGTGGGTGCAGAAGTTCTAAAAGAATGGCCCACATTCCACCAACAGCTAACCAGTCAGACCTGTTAGCCAACTGTAGCAGTTGTAGTTGAGATGGTGAACTCCTGTTCATTCACAAAGTTTGTGTATCAGGTTTGAAGGTAAGACCCAGATGCAGACTGTGTCGAACTGACACTGTCTATTACAGCACAGGGCAGGCAAACTACAGGTCAAGGCAGGCAGGGGTCGATAGCCAGAGTAGTGTGGGAAAGGTACAAGACTTCAGGAGTCGGGTCAGGCACAGGTCGGTAATCCAGAGTTGGGGCAAAGGTGCAGGCAGAATGGTCAGGCAGGCGGGCTCAGATGGGTCAGGCAAGGGTCAAAACCAGGAGGGCGAGAAAAAGAGACTGGGGAAAAGCAGGAGATGAGACAAACGCTGGTGAACTTGACAAACAAGACGAAAAGAGAACACGGGTACACAGGGGATAATGGGAAAGATGGAAACAGGAGACAAAGGGCTGTGAGACATGGGTTTAACTCTGGACACATGAAAGGTGGGATGTATATGAAGGGTACTGGGCAACAGAAGACAAACAGCAGATGCGCTAATAATTTTGGAGATGGGAAATGGCCCTATAAACCGGGGGGAGAGTTTGCGGGATTCAACCCGAGGGGCAGATCCCGGGTGGATAGCCATACCTGAGACGATAAACCGGGTAGCCGTGGTCCAATGGTGATCTGCTTGTCGTCGATACCTGGAGGTGGTCTTGAGGGCTGACCGGGCTCTCTTCCGGGTACGACGATCGTGGTGGACTAACATCTGGGCAGAGGCAATGATGATCTCTTCCTCCTGCTTTGGGAAAAGCGGGGGCTGATTCCAGGGAAAGGTGTTGCGGGTGTATTCGACCCACCCCAGCTGCTGGCTCCAGGAGGTGGGGTTGGGGGAGACCAGGCAGCGTATAGTAGTCTCCAGATCCTGGTTGGCTCGCTCCGTCTGGCTGTTGGACTGGGGGTGGAATCCGGAGGACAGGCTGGCCAATGACCCAGTGAGGGTGCAGAAAGCCTTAACGAGCTGAGGGCCCCGGTCAGAGACCATGTCGACCGGTAGTCCATGGATCCGGAATACGTGCTGCACCATGAGCTGTGCCTTTTCCTTGGCAGAGGGTAGTTTAGGGAGAGGAATGAAGTGGTCGGCTTTGGAAAACCGATCCACCACAGTCAGGATGGCGGTGATGCCATCAGATGGGGGATGACCCGTGACAAAGTCCAGGGAGATGTGGGACCAGGGACGTGAGGGACAGGCAGAGGTTGGAGGAGACCAGCCGGAGCTTGTCGGAGTCTTGTTTTGTGCACCGTGCAAGCGGCGACAAATGCGGAGACTTCGGGGACCATGATGGGCCACCAAAAGCCAGGGTCCGGCAGAAGCCCGGGTGGCAGGCAAGAACATCTGGTTATCTGGGGCCAATCCACCACCGTTCACCTTCCCGGAATCCATCTGGACACACCCAGCGGAGATGATGTGCCCCAGAAGGGAACCCTCACTTCTCTGCCTTAACAAACAGCTGGTTCCCCAGGAGGCGTTGAAGAACCTGTCGGACGTGGAGCACATGTTTTTGGGGGGAGCGGGAGAAGACGAGGATGTCATCAATGTAGACGAAGACGAACCGGTTCAACATGTCGCGGAGAACATCATTTACCTGAGCCTGGAACACAGCAGGGGTGTTGGTGTGGCCAAATGGCATGACCAAATACTCGTAGTGGCCGCTGGCCGTGTTGGTGGTAGTCTTCCACTCATCCCCCTACCGTATCCGCACAAGGTGGTAGGCGTTCCTTAGATTCAGCTTGGAAAACATGGTGGCACCCTGGAGCGGCTCGAAGGCTGAGGAGATGAGTGGAAGCGGTTCTTGAGTCCCCGGTAGTCGATGCACGGGCGCAGGGTCTTGTCCTTCTCCACAAAGAAGATCCCTGTGCCGGAGGGAGAGGACGAAGGACGCAATAAATCCTGCAGCTAGGAAGTCCCCAATGTAGGCGTCCATACCTTTGGTCTCCGGTCACGACAGTGAGTACAGTCGTCCCTGGGGCGGAGTAGTACTAGGGAGTAGGTCAATCCCGTAGTCATATGCAGTGGATCGAAGTGGCCCGGGCCTTGTTGAACACCTCCCGAAGGGCCTGGTACTCCGCGGGAATGGCAGAGAGGTCCGGGGCACCGTCCGAGCCCCCAGGAAAACATCCCGGGGCAAGTTGCGCTGACTTCAGACACTGGGCGTGGCAGAACCGGCTCCAGCCCATGATGGCACCAGTCGACCAGTTCATGAGGAGATTGTATCGCTGGAGCCAAGAGAATCCCAATACTGCAGGAATCTTTGGAGACTTGATAAGCAGGGATTGAATTGTCTTGATGTGATTCCCTGACATGAACGAAGGTTGATGGGAGTGGTAATATGAGTGACCCAGCCTAGAAGCGTGCCTGACCAGCGCTCTAACATCCATGGGAATGTTGAGGGGCTGAATGGGGATGTTCAACTCGGAAGCTAGGGTAGCGTCCAAAAAACTTTAATCTGCCCCAGAGTCAATGAGGTCCAGGAGAGATTTAGACTGGTTTCCCCACAGCAGAATGGCATTAACAAGGTGGTGAGCAAGGGAAGCAGGAAAGTTCTCTATATGGCCAACCAGAGTACTCGCTCCTACCAGTGTGCCTGGTCTTTTTAAAGGACAAGAGGACACAAAATGACCAAGTGTCCTGCAATATAGACAATTCTTCATGTTGATCCTGTATTGCCGTTCCTCAGGCGATACCCCAGCTCTACCTAGTTGCATAGGATCGGGAAGCGGTCACTCAGCCGTCTTCGGTGACTTTCGGGGAAGGTCGGGAAGCCTCGGGTTCTTTCTGCAACGGAATCGGCGGGGACTTCCGGGATGACTCGGAGGCAAATTGAAATCCCTGGACGTGCGAGTGAAGTCGAATTTCCTCTCCATCCGTCGTTCCCATAGTCGCCAATCGATTCGTATGGTCAAAGTGATTAGGGAATCAAGATCCGTAGGTAACTTCTGAGCTGCAAGTTCGTCCTTGACCACCTCCGAGACGACGTGCAGGAACATATCGAACAGTTCTTCCTAGTTCCAAGCACTCTCTGCTGCCAACGTTCGGAAATCCACCACATAGTCTGCCTCACTGCGGGAGTCCTGCGCAGCTTCTCTCCCAGAGAATGGGACTTCAAAAACCTTCTTCACCTCTCCCGTGAACTCCTCCAGACTAACGCATATGGCCAGCTGTTGTTCCCATACAGCAGTAGCCCAGGTAAGAGCCCTCCCAGACATCAGCGTAATAGGCTATCTGGAGCGATCCGAGGGGAAGGAGGGGGGCTGAAGTTCGAAAATGAGGGCACACTGAGCTAGACATGTCTGACAGGTGCTCGGCTCTCCATTGAAGTGTTCCGGGGGGAAGGAGGAGGGCTGAAGTTCGAAAATGAGGGCACACTGAGCTAGAAACGTCTGACAGGTGCTCGGCTCTCCATTGAAGCGTTCCGGGGAAGGTAATCGGGGCTCCAGAGAAGTTGGAGTGACCGATGAGATGGCGCTGCTAGCAGCTGGGTTACTGAGGGTCTTTGGGGTTACCACCGTGGTAGGCTGCCTCCCAAACAACCCGTGGAATTGCTCCAGCAAAATGTCCAATACCCGGTCATGGCGTTCAGGCAACTTTTGAACCCCATCCATAAGGCCTCGAAGCAGTTCCATGTGCCTCCCACTGGTGGCTCCTTGGGAGGAGATGGCGTCGCGCAGCTGGCCCAGGTCTGCTGCTTCAGTCAGTGCCAGTTCGTACTATCAGGTTTGAAGGTAAGACCCAGATGCAGACCGTGTCGAAGTAACAATTTGAATTACAGCAACAGGGCAGGCAAACAACATGTCAAGGCATGCAGGGGTTTGATAGCAGAGTAGTGGGGCAAAGGTACAGGACGGCAGGCTCAGAGTCAGGCAGGCGGGCTCAGACAGGACAAGCAAGGGTCAAAACCAGGAGGGTGAGAAAAAGAGACTGGAAAAAGCAGGAGCTGAGACGACAAATGCTCATAGACTTAAGATGAACTGGCAACCGACAGAACACAGGTGTAAATACACAGGGGATAATGGCGACACCTGAAGAGGGGGGGGTGGAGACAATCACAAAGACAGGTGAAACAGATCAGGGTGTGACATTGTGTGTGACTAACTTGACTCTCTGTGTGTTGTAGATGGATAGTGCAGACGATGGAGGTCCTATGTGTGGGGCGTGTGTGTTGCAGCGTGTCGGCCCCACGGCCAGTCTCCTAGCCTCCCCAGAACTGCTCAAGGTCCTGCCAGTGACCGAGGAGCGCCTGAACCTGCCCATCAACTACGCTTTGCTGATGGCTCTCTTCTGAGGGGACACGCTCACGTACACACGCAAACTTGACATGCTGCTTGAACTGTTCTGAAAACACACCCACACAACATGAGACATGGACCTCTCCACTGATTTTGTCTTGGGGGAAAAATCAGTCTGCGTAATAGGCATTTGAACTAGCCAATTATGGACCAGAAGGTAACAGTGTGGGACAGAGTTACTCAGCCAATCTCCTAGCACCTAGAGACACTGACAACGTGGTACCCTTGATGATGATTGGCCTAGAGCTGCCCCCCATGATCTCTGTTAGTCTAAAGGTGTGTTCCTTGCTGATTTGGATAAATGTTTGGGGCAGAATGGCATTATTGTGAAATCGATATGCCTTGTTTTTTAGTGTGGTTATATTTTGCAGCAAAGAAAATGCACAACTTCAGTCCTGTCTTTTAAATACGTGTCATTTTCTACTTTACTTTTTAAAATCTGTTTTATTTGTGATGTCTTTTAAAATTATAACAAAAGAAACATTTGTCTTCAGTTTGAGTACTTTGAGGTTAACAACATAAGCATCATCATGAGTCATGTCCATTGTTTCCATTAAGACACAGTTGCTAATACTCTAATGGAAACGGTAAAAACAAGTTTTTGTGGTTAATTTGGAATGCTATATAAAGTGCAAACTGCCATATGGGATGATACCTGTGTCTGTGTTCAAAACCGTAATGTTTCATGTCTACATTTTTTTTCCTGTGTTTGTATCAGATTGTACAACAGCTGATATTTTACAGTTAACACTGTAAAAGTGGCAATTCTTTAAAGTCCGTGTTATTTCCTGGCCCTCTATGTTAACGTGGATCGTACTGGGGTACAGATTTAAAAATTCCTCAATCTGCCATTGGCACCCATTCAAATTATCCCTAAAGTTGCCTAGTCCAATCTTGTTCATTCTCTAAATTAAATGCCATGTTTTCTCATTAGCTGGGAATGTTGTTTGAAATGTCCAATGCAACATACTTTGGTGATATCGTTATCAACCTATTGCATAACCCCTTTTAAAATATAAAAATGTTCTATTAGCATGCTAAAACTCATTAAAACAGACTGGTAGAAGAGCTAGCATAGCTAGCATTCACTGGTTGAAGTTTAAGTAACCCTTGATTGTAATGGAGTTGACTGGTGACTATGACATGAATATACACTTAGTAGCTAGTTTATTAGGTACACCCATCTAGTACCTGGTCGGACCCCCCTTTCTTTCCAGAACAGCCTAAATGTTTTGGGGCGTGGAAACATTGCTCACTTGGGACCTAACGTGTGCAAGGAAAACATTCCCCAAGCCATTATACCACCGCCACCAGCCTGTACTGTTGATACCAGGCACTATGGGGCCATGGACACATGCTGCTTACGCCAAATCCTGACTCAGCCATCAGCATGACACAACAGGAACCTGGATTCGTCAGACCAGGTGATGTTTTTCCACTCCTCAATTGTCCACTGTTGGTGATTGCGTGCCTACTAAAGCCGCTTCTTGTTTCTGAGATCCTGGCACCGACGATCATACCACGAAAGTCTCAAGTCACTCGTTTTTAATATTCTAACATTCAATCGTAACTGAGTACCACAATGACTGTCTTATGTAGCAAGCCAAGGCCACTAATCTCACTGTCTGTAGGAGTGAACCATTTTTGTGAACGAGGTGGTGTACCTAAAAAACTGGACAAAGAGTATATGATTCACAACATTTGGACAGGAGCTATAATCCAAATTTAAACTATGTGTGTCAATATTGCTTGAATTCAGGCTTGGCTGCACAGCTTTCAATGGGGAAAGATTGCTACTGTGATTTTTGTTGATAATGTCACTTTCCCGGGTGGAGTTTTGGCTTGCCTGGTAACATCACCAGGCTGTATACATTAATATAATAACAAATAGAGTTCCAAACCTCTCAGCTAATAACAGCTAATTTTCAGATTAAATATCCCTCCCATTAGGACCCAAAATATTGATGTTTTGTTCCCCGAGTCACTTAGTTATCAATTTTGCCGTATGGCAAGGTGCTCCATCATGCCGGAAAAGGCATTGTTCATCACCAAACTGTTCCTGGATGGTTGGGAGAAGTTGCTCTCGGAGGATGCGTTATTCATGGCTGTGTTCTTAGGCAAAATTGTGAGTGAGCCCACTCCCTTGGCTGAGAAGCAACCCCACACATGAATGGTCTCAGGATGCTTTACTGTTGGCGTGACACCGGACTGATGGTAGCGCTCACCTTGTCTTCTCCGGACAAGCTTTTTTCCGGATGCCCAAAACAATCGGAAAGGGGATTAATCAGAGAAAATGACTTTACCCCAGTCCTCAGCAGTCCAATCCCTGTACCTTTTGCAGAATATCAGTCTGTCCCTGATGTTTTTCCTGGAGAGAAGTCGCTTCTTTGCTGCCCTTCTTGACACCAGGCCATCCTCCAAAAGTCTTCGCCTCACTGTGCATGCAGATGCACTCAAACCTACCTGCTGCTATTCCTGAGCAAGCTCTGTACTGGTGGTGCCCTGATCCCACAGCTGAATCAACTTTAGGAGACGGTCCTGGTATTTGCAGGACTTTCTTGGGCGCCCTGAAGCCTTCTTCACAACATTTGAATCGCTCTCCTTGAAGTTCTTGATGATCCAAAAGTGGTTGATTTAGGTACAATCTTACTGGTAGTAATATCCTTGACTGTGAAGCCCTTCTTGTGCAAAGCAATGATGACGGCACGTGTTTCCTTGCAGGTAACTATGATTGACAGAGGAAAAACAATGATTCCAAGCACCACCCTCCTTTTGAAGCTTCTAGTCTGTTATTCAAACTCCATCAGCATGACAGAGTGATCTCCAGCCTTGTCCTTGTCAACACACACCTGTGTTAACGAGAGAATCACTGACATGATGTCAGCTGGACCTTTTGTGGCAGTGCTGAAATGCAGTAAAAATGTTTTTGGGGGATTCAGTTCATTTGCATGGCAAAGGGGGACTTTGCAATTAACTTCAGTTCATCTGATCACTCTTCATAACATTCTGGAGTATATGCAAATTACCATTATACAAACTGAGGCAGCAGACTTTGTGAAAATTAATATTTGTGTCATTCTCAACTTTTTGCCACGACTGTACATGAATATAATAACAGAGTTCCAAACCTCTCGGCTAATAACAGCTACTTTTCAGATTAAATATCCCTCCCATTAGACCACTCCGCTCGGGGGATTGATACACTCTGTGGTTAATGCACCGCTTTGGTGCCCTTCCCTCCCAACTCAGACAGCAACATTCCTGCTTGAAAAATAGTTATTTGCTTAAAAGGTATGTTTCTTTGTGACCATTTTAATGTAAAACTATGACAGTAAAGGACTTAATTGTTACCCAGAAATGATACAGTGCCTTGCGAAAGTATTCGGCCCCCTTGAACTTTGCGACCTTTTGCCACATTTCAGGCTTCAAACATAAAGATATAAAACTGTATTTTTTTGTGAAGAATCAACAACAAGTGGGACACAATCATGAAGTGGAACGACATTTATTGGCTATTTCAAACTTTTTTAACAAATCAAAAACTGAAAAATTGGGCGTGCAAAATTATTCAGCCCCCTTAAGTTAATACTTTGTAGCGCCACCTTTTGCTGCGATTACAGCTGTAAGTCGCTTGGGGTATGTCTATCAGTTTTCCACATCGAGAGACTGAAATTTTTTCCCATTCCTCCTTGCAAAACAGCTCGAGCTCAGTGAGGTTGGATGGAGAGCATTTGTGAACAGCAGTTTTCAGTTCTTTCCACAGATTCTCGATTGGATTCAGGTCTGGACTTTGAACCATTCCATTGTAGATTTTGCTTTGTTTTGGATCATTGTCTTGTTGGAAGACAAATCTCCGTCCCAGTCTCAGGTCTTTTGCAGACTCCATCAGGTTTTCTTCCAGAATGGTCCTGTATTTGGCTCCATCCATCTTCCCATCAATTTTAACCATCTTCCCTGTCCTTGCTGAAGAAAAGCAGGCCCAAACCATGATGCTGCCACCACCATGTTTGACAGTGGGGATGGTGTGTTCAGCTGTGTTGCTTTTACGCCAAACATAACGTTTTGCATTGTTGCCAAAAAGTTCAATTTTGGTTTCATCTGACCAGAGCACCTTCTTCCACATGTTTGGTGTGTCTCCCAGGTGGCTTGTGGCAAACTTTAAACGACACTTTTTATGGATATCTTTAAGAAATGGCTTTCTTCTTGCCACTCTTCCATAAAGGCCAGATTTGTGCAATATACGACTGATTGTTGTCCTATGGACAGAGTCTCCCACCTCAGCTGTAGATCTCTGCAGTTCATCCAGAGTGATCATGGGCCTCTTGGCTGCATCTCTGATCAGTCTTCTCCTTGTATGAGCTGAAAGTTTAGAGGGACGGCCAGGTCTTGGTAGATTTGCAGTGGTCTGATACTCCTTCCATTTCAATATTATGCACAGTGCTCCTTGGGATGTTTAAAGCTTGGGAAATCTTTTTGTATCCAAATCCGGCTTTAAACTTCTTCACAACAGTATCTTGGACCTGCCTGGTGTGTTCCTTGTTCTTCATGATGCTCTCTGCGCTTTTAACGGACCTCTGAGACTATCACAGTGCAGGTGCATTTATACGGAGACTTGATTACACACAGGTGGATTGTATTTATCATCATTAGTCATTTAGGTCAACATTGGATCATTCAGAGATCCTCACTGAACTTCTGGAGAGAGTTTGCTGCACTGAAAGTAAAAGGGGCTTAATAATTTTGCACGCCCAATTTTTCAGTTTTTGATTTGTTAAAAAAGTTTGAAATATCCAATAAATGTCGTTCCACTTCATGATTGTGTCCCACTTGTTGTTGATTCTTCACAAAAAAATACAGTTTTATATCTTTATGTTTGAAGCCTGAAATGTGGCAAAAGGTCGCAAAGTTCAAGGGGGCCGAATACTTTCGCAAGGCACTGTATATAAGAACGTCTGCACTGGGCCTTTTGAAGGTTGACTCACCAAAATTACGTTGCGTTTAGTAAGATGCAAGACTTCGCTCTCACACCTTCACACAGCATCTTCAATTTTGGGTTAAATTTTTGCTCTTAGAGCGGGTAGGTATGGGACCAAAACAAAGGAGTTTATCCTCACGCTTCATCGCTCTTAGTTGTCACTGAAAGTGACCCACTATGTTGTTTACTTTGTCCACCTACTTCATATTTCTAGGTCTAAAGTAGATGTTCTGAATTGTGTAAACATGCCGGTAAAATATCCATGGTGTTCCATGACGACTATGCTCTTATTTATTTATTTGGTTCTGATTAGATCAGTTTGTTGTAAAGGGAAGATTGCAGAATTAGGTTGCTATTCAACATTCTGATTAGTTTCATCCTTCAAATAAGGCCCAATACGACAAGTGGGCCAGTTCGTTTTGCATGGCACGGTGCACTTAGTTGGCTAGTTTCATAATTTTTTAAAATCACTCTTCCACTGTTGGTAGGCATCGCAATCGGAAATTGAGCCCCGCATATGACTGAAGCACCAGGTGTTCCCCTGGCCCAGTCTGCCTGCCCTAACCTCACGAGCCGGTTTCTTCCCATCTTCTCGCATTTTGACCAAACGTGCATGCCGGTAAACAGCGGTTGTAGTTCACTGCCGCCACCACCAGGCTGTTCCATTCGTGACATCAAAGATGCAATATGTTTTTGATCAATGTAATTCAAATGGAAAAAATATGTATATTTTACTACGTTTTTGCATAAAGACTGTTTTTAGGTGGAATATCATCAATCTACTTTGTTAGATTTGTGGAAGTATATAGTGCAACATGCCCTTTAATGTGCGTGTCTGTCTGTCTATCCACAGGCTGTGTGTGGGGTAAGGCTGTGGAGTCACTGCGCCCCCTGACTACAGGGTTGAGTCCTGGCCGGGGTAAGTTAGCAGTGCTGTCTCAGTGTTCGACCAAGCAGTCAGACTCCCGCTGTGGGTCTTGTGTAAGACGTATTTTCCACTCCAAGGGGTGGAGAATTTTGGGCTGAAAATAATCATGGACATTTGGGTTCTGATGCAGCCAGAAAACAACCGCTCTCGAGGTGAGTGGTTCAACACACTGCCCCTTGCCTCAGTTCTGCAATTCTAATACAAGTGAATTACTATGTTGTTGTACTGTTTTTGGTAAGACAGTATCCTGCCTTGGCTCTCTCAATGCTCATTGTTTTATTGGTAAGGGTCTTTTGTGTCAATAGGTTTAGCTCTACTCTGCAGTGTAACTAGCTCTCTCCCTTTTTAAACGTGCTCCCTTCTCCTTCTCTCCCTGTTCTCTAGGCATCAAGTTACAGCTTCATCCGTAGGTTCACCCAGCAGAGTCTGGGGGGCTACTTTGGACTGAAGAGTTACGCTAAAAAAACAGAGGACCGTGAGTTGGAGGGCAAACTCTCCATGGTGGAGAAATACAACAGCCGCATCCCTGAGCTGGTGGAACGCCTCTACGGCTGCACAGAGAGAGAGGCCCAACACGCAGGTACACACACAGTTACATACTGTACACACACATATGCACACAGGTACATACTGCAAACACACACACACTCACCACTGTACAGACACAGAGTTATGAATTGCTGTATTTGTATTTGAGTCTGATCTTTCTCATTTGTATCAACCCTCCCCTGCTGTCTCTCTTTTATCTCTTAGATTTTATCCTGGGGACAGTCCATAAGTCAAAGGGTCTGGAGTTTGACACGGTGGTGATCACTGATGACTTTGCTAAGGTCCCCTGTGCCGCCCACAACTTACCCAGACTTTCCAGCTGCTCAGGAGGTGTGTGTGTGTGCAATCATTAGGCAGTTGGAAAACCATATCCAAATACCAACTCTTATCTAAGACCAATGACTGTTTGCATTGGTCTACGACCTACGCCAAATCATAACATTGGTTAATGTATGTTGCGGAGGTCTTTGTGGGCTATACTCAGCCTTGTCTCAGGATGGTAAGTTGGTGGTTGAAGATATCCCTCTAGTGGTGTGGGGGCTGTGCTTTGGCAAAGTGGGTGGGGTTATATCCTTCCTGTTTGGCCCTGTCCGGGGGTGTCCTCGGATGGGGCCACAGTGTCTCCTGACCCCTCCTGTCTCAGCCTCCAGTATTTATGCTGCAGTAGTTTATGTGTCAGGGGGGCTAGGGTCAGTTTGTTATATCTGGAGTACTTCTCCTGTCCTATTCGGTGTCCTGTGTGAATCTAAGTGTGCGTTCTCTAATTCTCTCCTTCTCTCTTTCTCTCTCTCGGAGGACCTGAGCCCTAGGACCATGCCCCAGGACTACCTGACATGATGACTCCTTGCTGCCACCAGTCCACCTGGCCGTGCTGCTGCTCCAGTTTCAACTGTTCTGCCTTATTATTATTCGACCATGCTGGTCATTTATGAACATTTGAACATCTTGGCCATGTTCTGTTATAATCTCCACCCGGCACAGCCAGAAGAGGACTGGCCATCCCACATATGCTCTCTCTAATTCTCTCTTTCTTTCTCTCTCTCGGAGGACCTGAGCCCTAGGACCATGCCCCAGGAATACCTGACATGATGACTCCTTGCTGTCCCCAGTCCACCTGACTGTGCTGCTGCTCCAGTTTCAACTGTTCTGCCTTATTATTATTCGACCATGCTGGTCATTTATGAACATTTGAACATCTTGACCATGTTCTGTTATAATCTCCACCCGGCACAGCCAGAAGAGGACTGGCCACCCCACATAGCCTGGTTCCTCTCTAGGTTTCTTCCTAGGTTTTGGCCTTTCTAGGGAGTTTTTCCTAGCCACCGTGCTTCTACACCTGCATTGCTTGCTGTTTGGGGTTTTAGGCTGGGTTTCTGTACAGCACTTTGAGATATCAGCTGATGTACGAAGGGCTATATAAATAAATTTGATTTGATGTTAGTAGCTGACTCCACTGTTTTCTCCCTCGTCCTCTAGGTGACGTCCCAGACGATGAGTGGAACCTGCTGTATGTGGCGGTGACTCGGGCCAAGAGCTCTCTGGTCATCACCAAGAACATCACCAACATCCTCACACTGGCTGGGGTGAGAGCACTGAACACTGGAGGCTGGTGAGTGGACGACGGCTCATAATAATGGCTGGTATGGTATTAAACACATGGAAACAATGTTTGATTCCATTCAGACCATTATTATGAGTAGGCCCCCCCACAGCAACCTCCTCTGGCACTGACCCCCTCCACTACACTCATCCCTCTTCACTTCTCTCTCTCTATTCTTCTACTCCACCCCCACTACCCCTCCATGATCCTCTCCTTCGCTCTACTTAACTCTCTCCTATTCCCAGTCTTTCTTTCTTTCTTTTACGTGTGTTATTTCTCAAGCATCTTCTCAGAGAAATGTACAAGCTGTTCATTGAAGCAGGATGTTGTGGTAATGTAATTCTGAGAAAGCCTCATTCCTCTTTGGGTGACATTTATGTGACGCAAATGAGCACGTAACTGTGCAAGTGAATGTGTTCCAATTGAATTTGTGTTCTGTGAAAGCCGCCTCCCATAGCCTGGTGGTCTTGTCTGTGTTGTTAGCCAACCCTCTGTGTGTATGGCTTGACAGTGATTGGAGAGTAGGAAGCACTACAGTATGGGACCAAGGCTCAAAAAGCTTCTCAGAGCAGGAGTGCTGATGTAGGGCCAGGGCCACCTGTATATAATTATTTCCCTTGTGATCGAAAAGGCAAAACTGATCCTAGATCAGCACTCTGATCTGCTCTGAGACTCATTGTGAATACGGGACCAGGCTAACTCCTCCCATGGTTAATTAAAACTTCCTGTTGTTCCCCAGGAGTACTTCCTGAGGACAGAGTTGACCAGCACCCTGCTGACTGAGGGACAGCCCCCATGCTGCTCCGTGCGGGAGTGTCATAACCACATCATGCCTGTCTGGCCCCTTCCCATGTGCAAGCTGCCACTCCAATACGTAAGGCCCCACCTCCTCCTCCCTACCACCATACCACATTCTGATTTGCAATGTCTCTCAACCAGACCTGATCATTTCAGACAGGTGTGGGTGCAGAAGTTCTAAAAGAATGGCCCACATTCCACCAACAGCTAACCAGTCAGACCTGTGAGCCAGCTGTAATAACTAGTCAGTCGGTCAGAGTGCACAAAGAAACAGATGTGTCATCAGTTTGAGTACTTTGAGGTAAACAACATAAGCATCATCATAAGTCATGTCCATTGTTTCCATAAAGACACAGTTGCCAATACTCTAATGGAAACAGTAAAAACAAGTATTTGTGGTTAGTTTGGAATGCAATTTAAAGTGTATTAGTGTTTGGATGGAATAAGATGACTTCACACCCGCCAACAAACTGCCATATAAAGAATAGGGTGCCTTTTGGGATGAAGCAGGTGGCCGTGTTCGAGAGGATCAAAACCGCAATGTATCATGGGTAAATTGACTGAGTAACAGATCTATACATACAGTGCCTTGCGAAAGTATTCGGCCGCCTTGAACTTTGCGACCTTTTGCCTCATTTCAGGCTACAAACATAAAGATATAAAACTGTATTTTTTTGTGAAGAATAAACAACAAGTGGGACACAATCATGAAGTGGAACGACATTTATTGGATATTTCAAACTTTTTTAACAAATCAAAAACTGAAAAATTGGGCGTGCAAAATGAT
>NC_048585.1:25731107-25756107 GCF_013265735.2 Oncorhynchus mykiss | reverse complement strand
TATCATCAACACACCAAACCCATGTGTAGCCTACACAGCAACATCAGTCAGATTTTATTTTGTCACAAGCAATTCCGCTAGTCCACCTGTCTTTTGTCTTTTGTATCTGTCTTTTGAAAACGATGACTGTTTTTGAATTGGAATTTTGAAGAGGAACTCGGCGTCGGTTTCGAAAGCAAAATTGACCGCATTGTGGCTGAAGTTCCTCAACATCCCTCTCCTTCCCCATCAAGTGTAAAGCATATTCATATACACATATTAATATACTGTACATACAGTGCCTTATGGAGAAATAGAATACTAAATTGATTGAGAAACAAGGAATTGAGAGTGCATGAACCATGGTAAGAAGAAGCCATCATCTCAACAGTGTTATTAGTGGCTGCTACTGCTACTGTATTGACTTTAATCCCACTGTACTCTGCCAGAGGGAACGAGAGCTATGTGATTGAGGAACAAGGATGTTATAGTATCGGTTTAGGTACATTGAAATAACCAGAGCAAAAACATGCCCTTATTCTTAAATAGGGTTAATGGCCTTCAAAATCATTATTTTCTTTATTTAAAAAAGTATGAAAATCATATGATTTCTATTAAAGAGGGCATTGGGTTCGATTTGAAGTTCAACGTAATTCAAACAGCACACCATCTGTTCTGTGTTTGACCTTTTAAGACAGGATTTAGCATCCTTCCAGCCAAGTTTGCTAGCATTATACTCACCCAACTGGATTCCACTTACCACTATCTAATACTGAGTACTGTAGTCCTCGGTCACTGTCAAAATGTTCAAATAGTAATGACATAGTGTAAGTCACACATAAACATTTTTTTCTGACTTTGAAGTGAAACCAAATAGCATCAATGGGATCATCTAGAGGTAGATCCTTTCCCTGGATCAACTAATTTGTAAAAAACAGACATGTTATGCAAACAAATCAAATCACATTTTATTTGTCACATACACATGGTTAGCAGATGTTAATGCGAGTGTAGCCAAATGCTTGTGCTTCTAGTTCCGACAATGCAGTAATAACCAACAAGTAATCTAGCTAACAATTCCAAAACTACTACCTTATAGACACAAGTGTAAGGGGATAAAGAATATGTACATAAAGATATATGTACATATTCAGACATACACAGTGGCAATTCAGAGAATACAAGCACACGTTCCAGTCTCTAGTCCAGCTCCACCCCCTGTACTGACCTTTTCTTTGACTCCACTTCAGCGAGGCCAAACAGAAGTCTACCAGCCATTGGCCACAATTTGTTTCTGAGCCACTGTGTCCAATCAGGAGATTTGCTCCTGTGTTTTAACAGCGAAATTGAAGTAGGGAATGTAGGATGAGGATGGGAATTGTGTGTGTGTGTTTCTGTGTGTGTGTGTGTGTTTCTGTGTGTGTATTAAGGGGATTGAGGTGGACCCTTGGCCTGTGGCGGGACCCCATGTACCCTGGCCAACCTTTCACCTTGGCGCCGTGCTATGAGTGTCTGCCAAGGGTGACTGAAAGTCCACTGACAGACACAGGGTAGTAATATAAACAGATTTACTCCCACCCCTCTCTTTCCTATTCTCCACTCTCTCACATGATGGTTCTTCTGTCTTATAGGCCACAACTCTCCTTTTCCTCCCTCATTTATTTTCCTCCTCTAGCACTCTCTTATTACTCCCTTTATCTCTCTTCATCATCTCTCTCTCTCTCTCTCTCTCTCTCTCTCCCTCCCTCTCTCTCTCTCTCTCTCTCTCTCTCTCGCTCTCTCTCTCTCTCTCTCTCTCTCTCTCTCTCTCTCTCTCTCTCTCTCGCTCTCTCACCCTCCCTCCCTCTCTCTCTCTCTCTCTCTCTCTCTCTCTCCCTCTCACCCTCCCTCCCTCTCTCCCTCTCTCCCCCTCTCTCTCTCACCCTCTCTCTCTCCCTCTCTCTCTGTGCAGTTAGGGATGACTTTCCGGTAGATTAGGGACGGAGGCAGATGTGTCGTGGCAGGTGTTGATGTTCACTAATGAGCTCCTCTTAGGGATGAATCTGACATATGTTGTGCCCCATGCCATGCTCCAGTGCTCTCCATCCAGGTGTGACCATCTATGGGGTACACAGAGGGTGAACCGGGGTCCACTGGAGGTCAGAGGAAGCTCTGGGTGAGGTGTGTGTGTGTGTACTGAGTGAATGACTGAGTGAGTTAGTGTGTGTGTGTGTGTTTGTGTGTGTGGGTATTGAGTGACATTATATTCACACTAATTGGTGTTAGTGGTTCTAAACCTCTCTCTCATGTTTTTGTACTGTGTATATTGTGGTATAACCTGTTTTCAGTATAGGGGTTTTCTTTAGCAGTTTCAAATCTTACAGTTGGAATGTTTTTTCTTTTATAGCCTACTGGCTTTTTGTTTAGCCAAATGGCATGTGGTCTTGCCGTTATGCTATTGGTGTTTCAGCTGTTTTTCCACCAGGGAAAACCTTTTGCATCATTCTTAATTTTGACTCCATAATCACAGGAGGTTGGTGGTACCTTAATTGGGGAGGACGAGCTCGTGGTAATGGCCGGAGCAGAACAAGTGAAATGGTATCAAATACATCAGACACATGGTTCCCAGGTGTCTGATGCCATTCCATTCACTCCGTTACGGCCATTATCATGAGCCGTCCTCCCCTCAGCAGCCTCCAGTGCTCCATACAGGCTTGATATTTCGTTTTTAACCTATTATTGCTCGATGCATGCTGTTTACCTGAACCTATGGGTGTGTCAACCTGTTACACACTGCATTTATCCATGTGCAATGCTATTCATGTGTACTTTTGAATTCTCAGTCAAACTTTTCCTGAATTGGCTAGATAAAAAAAAAAACAATAGTGAGAGAATGTAACTTGTCTCACGGTAGGAAGGCACTGGATATTCTTTCAGCTGATGTTCGGTGTTTCACTTAATGCAAGGTGCTCAGAGTTCAGCAGCCGACAGAAAAGCTAGAATAAACTACCTAGCAAACATTTCACAGTGTTGTGCAATACAGCTCCAGCTGCTCTTAAGAATGCCTCACAACAAGAATCTTGTGTACTAATGGCTGACAGACAGGCAAGTAAGTAGCAGTCTACCCCATTCCTCTAGTTCTGAAGGTCTGAAACATACTACCAGTTGGTAGACTTCTACTCTCATTAGACAGATCTGGGTACCCAGTCTTGGTAAGCTCCTCCCGAGTAGCCCCCCGGGTCATACCTGGATTGGGTCGTAGCAACTCATTTCTCAAGAGAGGGAGAAACTGTGCCAACATTGGCGACCTATAAACGAGGTATGGATTGGCACCCAATCAAGGCTCGTCCCCTCCCCTCCCCCTAGCACCAGGAAGCGCACCATCATTCCCACCGTCTTTCAAAGTGTGTTGCATTATGGGGATAAAAAGTGTCTGACTTGTGCCTACATGTCAACTGCATGAACTTTACAACGACCACGTGATCAAAGGTCATGAAGTTTCTACTGCAGTCAACTTTTCTGCAGTTGCCCCTCACCAGCTGCAACTTGCAGCCATTGCCTGCATTGTCGAATATACCGTGGATATGTACAAATTAATGTGATATTTGAGGCTCTCTCTCCCCAATTTATAGTACAGTGTACACACATATACTTACAGGGTGTGAGTGTGTGATATGGGGGTTGGAGACACGTTTATTACTTTTATAAACAACACAACACTGCCATGATACACTGAGCCGTGCTGTTGGAAAACCACGTGCAGGTGTGACAGACACAGGTGCAACTTTCAGCGGCAGCAGAAGCACCTCCCCCGACATCACTCCTCGACCTTCGTCAGCAGTCGGTTGTTTCAGCCTCACCACTCAAACAAGCCCAATTTTTGAACGAGCTGGCAATTAACATTCCTAAAGTGAGTAATAAACTATTCGAATGATTGTGAAATGTACACTAATTAAAACAGGCATCGTAAATGAAGTACAATAAAGTTTGGCGAACAAACGTTTTGTCTCTCCGAGAGCCTAATTAACGAACTGACGGTGCAACCAAACAAACACTGAAGCGAAATAAATGAACCTGCCCATATCAAGTATTACGCCAAAGTAACCGAGACATTACACATGATTCAGAGGACGAAGGAGTCTTCTGTAGGAGGGAGGTTTGTTAAGATCCCAGACGCTCAGTCTGAACATTAACACGCATCGCTTGCGGAACGGTTTTGGAAGGGTTAGTGTTCCCACACGGCCATATGTCCATGTTACAGCGCTTGTCTACGGCAAACAGACATGCTAGTTAGCTATCTAGCTCTGAACACCTGTGTGTAACTGTAACTCAGGAAGTGTAGCGGAAGTGTAGTGGCGTCGGATGGAGGCACCCATGGCTGTATGGATCTGTGCAAAACCGCTACAGTCGGTGTTTCTTTTTTTATTTGAAGGATTGAAGATGACGTTTTCGAAAGGCATATCGCAAGCGAAGGTTATTTGACGTTTCGAAACCTTTAAATCACAGCGCAGGGATTGTAGTTCACATGATGCAGTCGTGGGCGAAGCTAATGACCGAGAACTGTAGGGAGAAGACAGAATGGCACCTTGAGTTTTCGGGAGCTGGTTATTTGCTACAGCACGTGCACGGCCCGTGTAAAAGGCACAAAATGCCTCAGCTGGCTGGCTTTTCCTGCGATTGAACTGCATATTTCAGCACATTTGAGGTCAATTGAATGAATTCAAATCCAGAGTTAAGAAATTATAGTATAACAGCGTAGATGTTGTATAGTCGCTTAATTATCTACTACCAGATGAAAGTAAACAAATAGTTTTCCTATACATCGATCTAGTTTAGGCTATGCCCATGAACATAGATGTAGGCCTAAAGGCTAGCTATAGGCCTATGAAAGCCATAACATAACATGTTTTTGTTGTTGATGCCAGCAGTAGATGGTAGATATGCAGATATTGGAATTGTGTTACTGCTATGTAGACCTATTCTGTTCTGTAATATCAAGTGCCACTGCCAAACCTGAAATTCCTATGGGAACAAAGTTATTCAATAGGCTACATTGAGTCAGGTACTGTTTTTGATGGTTCCTCACATCATACCATTGTGTTGCCCACATCACCAAGGCTTGACCTCGGGGAAAACATAAAGGCTTTGGTTTAAAAAGGTTTCTTGACCCCATCACACTGGCATCAGTTCAACCATGTCCCCTCCCGATCACTCCAAAGGAATGTGATTTATGAATAGCAAAGAAAACATGCAGGAGGATACTTTTTTGTAACAAACTGATGATGCAGGTGGTAGTGAGTTCACATGTCTTATGAAGATTGTTCTAGCTAGCCCCTCCAAAATGATTTTTTTCACTCTAGCCAAGACACGTGATGAATGCATGTCTTACTGTGGGAGTTCTCTCACTTCTACAAGCTTTGTTCAAGTCCCCTTCACCACTTTGTAAAGGGCTGCCATGTGCTTCATTGTCTTCTTAACAATCGTACATTTGAACCATAATCTCCCGTCACAACATCGCAGATAAAAGATAATTATCTCCTTTTGTGAGGTGCCTTCAGGCTCCTCTGGCCGGCCCAGCAGACAACATGCCTAAACCCTCATCATCCCACACACAACCGATGACTGCAGTGAGTCAGCTTGCCTGCTCGATGAGAGAAACGCCAACCTACCAAGTAAAAAGCTCTAGATGTTTGTGTGTGTAAGGGTGTTTGTGTGTGTGTGAGGCTGTGTGTGTACGTGTGGGTGTGTGTGTGTGAGGCATTTGTACATTTATAGTACAATATTACAATGGGAATGAGAGGGCTACTTCCACCGTGTTGGAAAGAGATCACAGCAGTGATTGAATGAGGGTATGAGGCATGAGTTGAGGTGTTCAGAGGCTTGACCACTGCAGGACAGGATTTGACTGGGAAGACAAAAAACAATAACACAACACACCACACAGTTAGACAAAAGAGCTAAGAATGAGTTAGTCCAAGCAAGGAGTAAAATTATTGATGTGTGTTTGTGTATGTGATTGACTCTACATACAGTAATGAGAGACAATTGATAGGGGTACTCACAGTGCTTGGAGAGGAAACATTCAATGTGCCAGTGGATGAGCGGGCACATGAGACATGGCTTCAATTCATGTCATGAGAGAGTTGACAATGGTAGTGGAGTGAAGTGGTCATCACCTCTTAATCAGGGAACAGGAGGACCATAGCTGTAAATACAAATAGCAGATACATTCCATTACAGCTGTGCCATCGTAGGTTTGGGCAACGAGTTTCTCTATGAAGTCAAACACAGACGGAGTGTCTTGCCCACTTGACACATCAAGGTAGCCCAAGAAACGTTCCTGAAGAAAGCCCTGATGTTCTACATACCTGACGAGAACTGACAACTGCAAGCAGAATGTCGGCACCTTAGGACCTGGAGTTTTTCCTTATATGTTAACCTAACTAGGAAAACTCTGGACCCTATAAGGTATGATGAAACCCCTGTCAAACTGCAGCTACCTTATATTTGTTCATATAAATTATATTTAGACTGTATTAGGAGGGTGGATTTCCTCTACCCAGACACATAGACAACAGAACTCACAGGGCTGAGCTGGCTTTATGCATGTTTGCATCATGCAGGCCTATGCAACTGTAGGCCTTACAAAACATTTACTCACATCTGTCATCACTATTATGTTGCCTGATTAATTCCAGTGAATACTTTTGGATTAAAAACGCGTAGGCAGCCTAGCCAGCCCAATTTTGAATATAGACTAAATTTGATCACATTCACATTTTCTGCTGATACACACATGGACTATAAATACATGACAATAACAATTAGTTTACCCTGAGCAGATGGACAGGGCGCACAGGATGTAACATTATGAGTCTGCTCTTATTAGTAGCCTACAGTTGATCAGATTGAAAAAAGAGTCTCATTTTCATCCCATACAGCAAGTCAGATTTCTAATGTTTAGGTGTGGAGTTTTTGCTTGGGTCTGTCCGGAGTGATTGTGTGTCGTCATCTTTGCTAAATAAATACCGGAGGAAAGTGGAAAGCCTCCTTGAGCGCACGCAAAAAAAAAATGTGCTGCGTCAACCTCTCTCTTTAATCTAAATTTTAATGGATGATGCGATGGAATCTATCAAATCATTCGGAAAAGACAGTTGAAAGTTCGATATGTGGGTATTTATATGCTCCCTGCTTTTGTTTTGCTGTTTAGCTGAGCGATCAATGTTTTTCAGGTCACTGTACCCACCTCAGACTTTCCAAAAAACAGGCAAGGCCAGCAATATTTGATTTAACCAGGCATGTCAGTTAAGATCAATTTCTTATTTACAATGACTACTGGGGAACAGTGAGTTAACTGCCTTGTTCAGGGGCAGAACGACAGATTCTTACCTTGTTGGGTCAGGGATTAAGCCAGCAACCTTTCGTTTACTGGCCCAATGATCTAACCACTAGGCTACCTTTCGCCCCAAATACAGGCAGCTTGATGAAAGGCTCCCTGTTAACCAGCTATACTTTTGATACCAATTGGCATTGAATACCCTCACCTTTTCATCCTTCTTCATGAAACTGATCTCAGGCAGAGGTCAACCCTCTGTTTAAATTCACACCTTTTCCGTGCACCCCAGAGGATGAAAGGGGTTCTTCAACAAAAAGTCAACAACATTTCCGGCAGCGTTGGCCATTCTACCATTCTGGCGGAGAAAACTGCACACTCACGCTGGTAGCTAGCTAGCTACTGAAGTTAGCAGGGCTAACTTTTAACATTTTTAAATAAATTGCACTAACTGGACACAAAAATAAAGTTCTAAAACCAAGAAAACAATTGATAATATACCTTTTCCGACTCCTGCAATTTGAAAAAACTAATTTGAATTGAAAAATATATATGCTCAACTATCACTCTTAATCTCTATCCAACAATGTCAGCAAGTTTCTCAACACATAGAACCCCCACAGTGCTCTGTGACACAATCCCAATACAACACACTAGGTTAATTCTCTGATCCTAATTCTATGATTGGATGGACCACGTCAGTTCATACTGCAAAAGCTTTGATTGTTTGGAGGACGTCCTCTAGAAGTGGTCATAATTACCATGTATGTCTATGGAAGGGGGTGAGGCCTACAAACCTCCTAGGTTTTGTATTGAGGTCAATGTAACCAGAGGAGGACAGAAGCTAGCTGTCCTCCGGCTACACCACGGTGCTACCCCAGGTGGTTGAAGTTGAGACCTAGCTGTAGACTAGGGTTAAAGATGGAGGAGCAGCAGGCCCACATGTGAGTGACAGACAGAGAGAGAGAGAGAGAGAGAGAGAGAGAGAGAGAGAGAGAGAGAGAGAGAGAGAGAGAGAGAGAGCGAGCGAGAGAGAAAGAGAGAGAGAGGGGAGAGGGTAGCCTGAGGGGAACGGCGTCTTGTGGAACACTGGAGGTGACATCGTCTTAAAGTTCACAAGTTCACCTGGTGAGCACCTAAGAGGAATGCACCCTGGTCTATGACAGGTGTGCTAAGGGGAGTGAGTGATGACTGGAGAGGTGAGGGGAGGAAAAACAGAGAGGTAGGCGTGTAGGAGAGAGAGGGAAAGAGATGGTGGGGGCCTGGGGGTATAAGTCAGTATTTTAGGGGAGAATGTGGGTTGAGGTGAGATGTGTCTAACTCCCTCCAGTGCCTGCCTCTCTCTCTCTCTCTCTCTCTCTCTCTCTCTCTCTCTCTCTCTCTCTCTCTCTCTCTCTCTCTCTCTCTCTCTCTCTCTCGCTCTCTCTCTCTCTCTCTTTCCATCCCATCTCTGTCAGGTGGAGAGGATTGCCTACGGCTCCAAACAGGCCAGAAAAGAGGAACATGAGTTCCATTGTCCCTGAGAACATCTCAAACAGGAATACACAACAGCTGTAAAACCACACACACTGGCAAACCCCTGACAACAATACCCACTTCCCCCCACACACGTTAGATCCATTTAATCCCATGACATACATCACAAATCCTGATGACTCTTCCTATTAGCATTGGCACCTAAAGTGGCATTTATGAACTCATCCTTCCAGCTCAACTCCCTCCATGTTGTCAATGCCTGTGTAGGATAGCATAGCCCATCTAGCTATTCCTCACAGTACCGGCATAATATACCCCAAAGGACACCCGTCTCTCAGAGCCTTCCTCAAACCCATCCTCACCTGTAAAAACCACAAACATCACTTGCATGGGCCCACCTGTCACGCCCTGGTCTTAGTATTTTGTGTTTTCTTTATTATTTTGGTCAGGCCAGGGTGTGACATGTGTTTATTTATGTGGGGTGTTTTGTCTTGGGGATTTCGTAGGTATTGGGATTGTGGCTTAGTGGGGTGTTCTAGCATAGTCTATGGCTGTCTGGAGTGGTTCTCAATCAGAGGCAGGTGTTTATCGTTGTCTCTGATTGGGAACCATATTTAGGCAGCCATATTCTTTGAGTTTTTCGTGGGTGATTGTTCCTGTCTCTGTGTTTGCACCAGATAGGCTGTTTAGGTTTTTTTTTGCACATTTATTGTTTTATTAGTTATTTCATGTATATTGTCTTTATAAATTAAAGAACATGAATAACCACCACGCTGCATTTTGGTCCGCTTCTCCTTCACAACAGGAAAACCGTTACACCACCTCCAGAATTTCCCAACATAAACCAGGTCCTTCATATTGTGATGTATTCAACGTTCACCTGTATGACAACTTCAAGCCAGTCACATGACACCTTCAAGCCAGTCCCATGAAACCTTCAAGCCAGTCACAACCCCACAGACAGACAGAGCAAACAGACATTGATGTTGATGTTTTCTTCATTGGTTGTGTGTTGGTTGGCAGCGTTGTTCAGGGACACCCATTAAATTGTGTTTGATAGGGATAGGATCTTGGCATGGGACGGCCAACCTGGGAGGGGGTGTTTGATGCGTGTGGAGTGTCTGGCAGCGTCTCTCTTTATCAACATTTAGGTATGCATTAATTACCACGTTCTCTGTGAGTGAACGGAGGCTAGATAAATTAGACTGGATTTTTGTGTGCACAGGTGGATGTGTATTAACTTGTGTGTAGTCCATGTATGATATCTTAGCTATTTTAAGTTGATCATATAGTTTGGTCTTATGTTAATATATGATAAGGTAATCAGTGTGTTTTTCAATAAACTGGCCTTTCAGAGCAGACATTAAATCAAGACTTTCTTGCTATCTGTGTGCATGTGTGTGTATATACTCCCAACAGAAAGTGTAACTAACAGGGTAACCTCTGTGTGTGTTCATTGACTGCCCAGAGCCTGCGGCTGTTTACATAGAACTCTGCGATAGTTCCAACTCAGTCTGAGATGGCACATGTCATTGACTCCCAGCAGCCAATCAGACAAGCCTTATTAAATAAATATGGTAATCCTGCTGTGGACCTCGGTTTACTACCATGCTGGGATCTTGAGTAGTTATCTACACTACAGCACCTGAGGAAGTCACAGGAGTGATCAGGGAAGTGACTAAACACATTAGTGCAACCCTCATACCTCCCTCCTTCCCTACCCCCACCCACATGCAACACACACACACACACACACACACACACACACACACACACACACACACACACACACACACACACACACACACACACACACGTATAGATATATTGATACTGTATATTGTGTCTCTTCAATATTAGCTGAGGAAGTGTGTGTTTGTGTACATATTTAGCTTTGTGAGTCTCTGTGTTTGTTCTCGAACAGTTTTCTCGGGGTTGCTTAGTGGACTTGCTCTCTGAATGTGTCCTGCCCAAAAACGTCACCCCCCCCCCCCCCCCCCACCTCCCCCACCCATGTCCCTCTGGAATCCCAGTGAGTGTTTGGACTGGAGGCGGGGAGCAGAGACTGCTCGTGTTTTCATAGAAAAAGCTCTTTCCTGAGGTAATGGTGGCCTGGGTTGACCGCTGCCTGCTACACAGCAAGAGCAGCAGCTCCCTGGAGATGGGTTAAGGCTGGCCTCAGATCAGATCTCCTTTACTTGAATTGTAACGTTCCGTTAGAGGTATTCAGTAACCTACAATCCTGGACCAGTTGTTAAAGGAGCCACATCTCTTGACTTACCTGCTGAGCTCAGGTGAGCAGTGGGCAACAGTACAGTGATGAGACATTAGGGGGAGAGAGGGGAGTGACATCTGTTGCTATGGAGATATGGACAGTAATGAAGGGTGGGACATAATCGTACAACTAATACTAAGGAAAGGGTACTATAAACAAACAATCATCCGCCATAAAAAACAGGGTACATGGTCCAATGCAATTTGGCCTCAGTACCTTGTTATAGGCTGTGAAGTACCAGAGATCAGGTGGGTTGAGTATTTATCACCGTAATGAGTGATTTGACAGAGTGGAGGTAAATGAACTATCCAAAGTGCTTGGCTGGGACACTAAAGTGACCCTCTCCATAGGAAGTTAGTGGCAAATTGGGGGTTGAACTCAGAGAGGAAAGACTTTAGGCTCTAATTTGCTAAAGTGCTTCCCTAAACGCCAAGGAGCTACCTATACCAGACTTTGACCTATAATCTACATCACAGCACAAGGCTGTACCCTCTATCTTTAGCTTCTTGACCCCTGACTGCACTCTCATAGGTCTACTCAAGGAAACTAGAAATGGACACTAGAAGACCACTTAACTGTAGTATTTCTCTAGATTTAGATTTGCACCCTGGGTTGTGTAAGAGAAGAGCGGTTGAAAAGCGGGAATGCACTCCTGTCAACACCCGAGCCAATCGAGAGAGCTTTTGTTTATTTAAACGACTCCCAATCGCTAGCAGTGAACCAGGAAGCAGCAGGTGCCTCGGTCTAATGGCAGTCAGAAACAGTACAGTTCACAGTGGATAAACAGGTTGGGATAGGGTGAGGATGGTGGAGGATAAGGGGAGAGGGATAGGGGGAAAGCTTATTTTCACCAAAACAATCACCTTTTGGAAGAGGAATTAGGCCTCCCTGACTAGTTTACTGTCAAATGTGTAAGTCGTTTGTTGTTTTTGTTGCTGGTGTTGGTTGTTGTTATATTTTGGCTGCTTTGAGAAGGCTGGCCGCTGGTGGTGTTGGCAGGCCTGAGGGTGGATAGGGGAACAGTCAGGGGAGGAGGAGAGGGGGAGAGAGGGGTCCTTTGTTGGGTGCAGTTTGGGCTCAAGTCTCCCTTGTGGCTCTGTTGCTCTCCACTGCCCTGGCACTCTGTCCCGTACACATCCCGCCATAACAGGATAAATGAGCTTTTTCCTTCTATTGTTCCCTTTCTTCCATTCCTACTCTTTGGTTCTCCCTCTCTTTCTTTTTTGTTGTTGTTGTTGTTCAACGTCTGAAAGGCATTCACATTGCCTTTGCATTAACGCTCCTGTGGCCAAGCCATTAAGGATGATCTGTCACGGCTTTATTCCCAAATATCCTCAATCATTCTTCCCTGAGCTCCACCATAAAACCAAATCACTTTTCCTCTTCCCACTCTTGAAGGATCTCAATTCATTATTTCTAGTTCGTCCTGGGACAGCACCACCCTCAAACCATGGGAGATGACGTAACGTTTCGCCTTCAGCTTAGGAAGCTAATAACGTACCTTATTTAAACCTGAAATGTTTCTTGTTTATGTTCAGTTGTACAATGTGGCGGAACACTTCGGTGGTTTCTCCCACTCTTAGCTCTTACTCTACGAGCCAGGTGGAGGCTGAGGTGTGCCTGGGGGCAGGAAAGCTGAAGGGGAACAGGCAGAGGGAGGGGGGTGGGGGGCGGTTTCAGGTGACAAGTTTCACTTGGGAGCCTGTCCGGACATGCAGGGGAGAGCTGCTTAGAACAGCCTGAGGGAAAGAGAGAGAGAGAGAAAGGTGGATGAGGAAAAAGCTATAAAATGCTCCCACAGAATTTCCCAGAGATCTCTTTGGCCTTTCCTCATCTCGCACCCTTTGTCTCCTTCTCCATCGCTCTCTATCGTTTACTTCTCCTCCTCTTTAAACCGTCATCTCCCTCCCTCCCTCCCTCCCTCCCTCCCTCTCTCTCTCTCTCTCTCTCTCTCTCTCTCTCTCTCTCTCTCTCTCTCTCTCTCTCTCTCTCTCCCGGCCGCTCTGTCTCTTTCTCTCTCTCTCTCTTTCTCTCTCTCTCTTTCTTTCTCTTTCACTTTTAAAAAATTCCATACTGATGAAATTGTTCCTGTAATTTTTGGCCTTGAGAAGCAAAACTGAAAAAGTCCCACATACCAAAAAACCGCTGGGTAAATATAGTCGGACAGCCCAGACGTTTTTGCAGCTCTCTCCGCTCACTGGCTTCGTCTGGCGGTGACGGCAGGCCGTTTGCCATTGTCAGTATTTTGTACGCATGGGGATTAAGCAGCTGTTAGAGTTGAGTGGTGTTACGGAGGGGGGGAATGCAGTCACAACACTCCCAGTCCAACCCAAACAGACCTGTCCTCAAACGTAGGGGATGCCCCATTGTCCCATTGTTTGGATACACTGTGTGATTATGGCGGCAGGTAGCCTAGCGGTTAAGAGCGTTGGGCCAGTAACCGTTTTGCCCTTGAGCAAGGCAGTTAAGCATCAACAACTGCTCCCTGGGCGCCGGTGACGTGGATGTTGATTAAGGCAGCCCCCCACACCTCTCTGCATCAGAGATGCAAAATACACATTTCAGTTGTACGACTGACTAGGTATCCCCTTTCCTTCCTTTATCTGAACGGCTTCAGATTCTCAACTTTTTTAGGCCTTTAGGCCTTGTGTCCACTTACTAAGACAAAGGCATTCTGTGTAGTAAGGTATTTCGTTTGAAATGTTACCATCTATTGAAAGGTATGACTACCATGTTTTTCTAAAACAGAGGGCTTCATAATTGTTCATGTGAAACAACCCGTTATAGTTGGGCTACATGTTTGGCAAGAGTCAGTTTATTAGCTGCGGGGGAGGAAGGGGATTGTTTGAAACATGTTTGTTTTCTTTAACTTGGAGGCTGGGAGAGAATGGGTCGAGCGTTTCATATTACAGTTTCCTTGTAGCAGATTTGCATAAAGACCAGTTCCATGAGCGCTTTTATATTTGCTCATGACATCTCATCTAAAGGTGAATTTCCAATGAGATGGACAATAGGCGCCTGTGAGTCAACACTCACCAGCAACACAACGTTTGCATTAGTACTCTCTCAAACGCTCCCAGCAAACTAGCTACTGGCTTCCCAGTTTCGTATTTTCTCTTTCACACAGGTATTCCATGCTGTTGGTCTTGTAGGCTATATGCTTCAACAGCACAGAGAAGGTTCAGCTCACTAGCAGACATGCAGACAGGCAGGGAAGGGAAACTGAACTCTCCATCACCCGGACCAAGATGCCTTGCAGGCAGCGATGCTCTGCTGAAAGGGGGTGGGGTGGGGGGATATTTATGGCTTATTAGCAAATGTTCTACAGGACAGGTAGAGTACCTAGATTTCCCTCTCTCTATACTCAGGTTGCGTCCCAAATGGCACCATATTCCCTATATAGTGCACTACTTTGACCAGAACCCATAAGGGCTTTTTTTTTCGGGGAACAGTGGTTTAAAGAGCAATCATTCCTGTGACATTAACAGGGGGCTGTCAGTGCACAGGTAATTATAGCCCTCAGACGGAAACTGTGGAAGGTGCTTTTCCTCCAGTGCTACCGTTTCTCCCTCTCTCCCTCTTCCCTCCCTTTGTCCCTCATTCCCACTGTTTTTGTAATGCCCTGAAATTGAATCTGGTAATGAAATGCCTGCTGTGGCCAAGCGAGGTAAAAAACATCTTAGCATTAGTGTCATTTTGCCATAATTCTGATAAAATGGCAGATGATTTCTCATTTTTAAGATCATCCATGCAACAGGAAATAGGCTTTTATTTATCCTTTATTTAACTAGGCAAGTCAGTTAAGAACAAATTCTTATTTACACTGATGGCCTATCCCAGCCAAACCTGGGCCAATCGTGCGCCGCCCTATGGCACTACCAATCAGGGCCAGATGTGATGCTGCCTGGATTTGAACCAGGGAATACAGTGACGTCTCTTGCACTGAGATGCAGTGCCTTAGACCGCTGCGCCTCTCGGGAGCCCCGGAGTCATTTACTTCTGATTTGAGAAAGCTATGGAGACTATAGAGTCTGATACTTTGTCCATCTCTCACTCTCGTTCTCTCTCTATCACACTCTCTCTCTCTCTCTCTCTTTCTCTCTCTCTCGCTCATGGTAATTCTATGGAATCCACCAACTATCTGTAGTGTTAACACGTATCTTGCGCCATCTCACGCCCACCCCTCCTGATCCCGGATATACCCAGGTAGTTACAGTTTCTTTCTGTGAAACGATACTCAATCCTCAGTCCTCACCTTGTGAACCTCTGTGACTCCACTTCTAGGAAGACTGTCTGTTTAGTCTCCGCCCTCCTCTTTAAATACAGGTGGAGATGTGCTCTAATGGATGGTTAGCATGCTTAATGATAATGGGTGGACCTCTGTGACTGGGCCTCATTGCTCACTCTCCTGTTATTGCTTGTCTATCATGCTTTTCCAATGGAAATACAGCAGACGTGCCTATAGGCCTAGATTTGACTAGGGTTGTGGGGTTAGGGCATCTGTGTCAGACTTTTAAATACAATTTTAAAAAATGTCATAAACGTGTTCTTCATTCCCCTCACCCATTCCTTGATGTTGTTGGCTGAAAGTTTTTTTTCAAGGTGTTGTGTCTCCTCCATTGAAATAGTAGTATCCTACTCTACTCTACTATGTCAAAACGGCAGTCTTATGGCCATATGGGGACTGTAATGGTCTCTCAAATCAATGTCAGAGGCTGTTTGGATTTAATTAGTGGCCCCAGAGCAGGTTCTCCATGTGAGTGCATCCACTTAGGGGCCCCTCATTGGATTTTAACATCCACCATGGAAAGACTGAAACGTCAATCCTAGTAATCCTATATCTACGCTGGCTGGCCTGTCCCCTGGGGGCCATGCTACTTACAGCTCCATACGTTAATGTGTACGTGTGTGGCTTGTGTGTTTGTGTGTTTACCATACATGTGTGTTTTTTTTAAAGTGTGTCTTAAAGTGTCTGTGTTTATATGCCTCTGTGTGTGTGTGTGTGTGTGTGTGTGTGTGTGTGTGTGTGTGTGTGTGTGTGTGTGTGTGTGTGTGTGTGTGTGTGTGTGTGAATAATGTCTGTTGAAGTGACTGTGTGTGGCAGGTCTCAGTCTCTTTGCGGGGAGTAAAATTGATTGACTAGTAAATTGGGTGTCCCCTGGGTGTTTTTGAGCAGCTTGTTGTCTCTGTTCTGTGGCTTCACAATAGGCCTGTGTGTGCAGGGGTGGGATGTGTGTGTATGTGTGTGTGTGGGTGGGATGAGTATGTGTTTGTGTTTGTGTATGTGCGTGTGTGTGCGCATGGATGGTTGTATGAGTGAACAGCCTGTCTGAGCCTTGCTAACCTCTTGAGCAACAGGGCCTGTGTGCATCTACGTGCACACACGTTAACTACACACCAACAGATAAAAACATAGTGGATTTTTCCACACCTCCTTGACTTGGGGTAATTCCTGTTGCTTCCAGGAAGAGAGCCGTGATCGTATTGAGGATGTAAAATCAACAAGGGACATTCTAGGTTATTCTAAAGCTCTGTCAGTCAGGAATCACATAGGTAGGCAGAAGGCACAGTTAGATGGGATGACAGAGTGATTCATTAACGTGTCTCAGGGACATCCCAGTGATCTAGTCTTACATTTCTGTGGCCTGATCTGCCTCTCTGGTTGAACTCAGCATCGTATCTCGGAATGTCATTTCAGCCATTGTAAGGGTACCTGTGAGAGATAGAGTATCTACCTGGACAGGTGAGTTAGAGGCCCAGTCTGGACAGCTGACTGGCCAGTAGCATTGGGGGGTCCCTCCTCCCCGCTCCCGCTCCTCTTCAACTCATCTCTCTCTGCTTGACCGGTTCTGTGTAAGAGTGACCGAAGAGGTTTGAGCTAGTGAGGGTTAGCGGGACCAGGGATGAAAGGTGGAATTGATGTGATATGAGGGACAGGTCCTGTAGCATCTGGCCATCTGCCCATAAGGTCCCCAGAGCTGTAATGGACGCCTCCCCCTCCACCCTTCACACTGGCTGAGGACCCATAATGGACACCCCCTCCAGCCCTTAGGGGAGCTCCTCTGGGACCCTGTAGTTGGAGGTTGTGCAGCTGGATAATGGTTCCATTTAAGGCCCCATTCACAGTGCAGGTTGGAGCTGGGGACTGAGGCTTTGGGATCATGGGGGGTCGCCAGGCACTGAACACCAGCCGGTAGTTAAATCTCTACCACGACGATGACCACAATCACTCAACCTGCTACCTGTTCGCTGTCGATGTGGAGACAGGTGTAAAAGGGGAGGGGTCAGGGGTCAGGTGAGAGGAGTGCAGGTGGTGGTTGGTGGTAGTGGGTTTGGTGGTCTGTGACTCAGATTTAGGTTACCAGCAGGGGAAGCGACACTATAGAGGGACGCTTGTTCATATTTAGCAAAGCAAAGCAAACCAAACCTGATTCAATCTGCATTGCTGCGTTGGGAATAAGGGAACATAAAGAAAAGGAGGAATCCGGGCCCTTTGTGACTTGCAAGATAAAGGGAAGAATAGACACACACACACACACACACACACACACAAACACCTGGCGAGGAGAAGACAGGTGTGCTGGAGGGAAAAGGGACTCTGAGAGCAGAGTAAGCTACTGGTACGTACTGGAATGCTAAAATAGGAGTAGTTGGTTGATGTGCTTCCCATTCGCTGGAGGGTAAATGCACCATTTGCATGACCTATTCCCTTCCAGTTTTAGGCACATGCATGCTCACACACAGACAATCCACACACACACACACACACACACACACAGACAATCCACACACACACACACACACACACACACACACACACACACACACACACACACACACACACACACACACACACACACACACACACACACACACACACACAGTGCAGTGTATGGGGACAGATTTTTGGATCATTTTCATACAGATGACGGTAGACAGCCTAGTTTCTATAGGGACCATATGGCTACTACATCCACCAAGGATTTGAATCACATCTATAATGACCATTACAGTTTTTTACAATCACTTTGACACTAATTTCGGAACCTTGATGTCATTTTTCAAAACTCTAGACACAAAACTCACAACCAGTGATCAAAATGCACATTTTTCAAAACTCTTTTTCCAATTGCTTGGACACAATACACATAAAGCTAAGATCATTTGTTCATTGAACTAAAATCACCTGTTCTAAATGACACAACTTAACATCAAAGTATTACCATTTCAAAATGCAATTCACACATTACATCTGAAATTACTGTCTATTCATTTCATTACAATGATCTCACTATCAACTGATACAACTGCTCAAAATGATAAGTAACTGTTGCATTACTCTTAATGCATAGTTTTACGGAAACTGACAAACGATATCCCATGTTTAGATCATAAAAGTTTCAGGATAACGAGATCCATTGACACCAATTACTGTGGAACATGAACCAATTGGACTACATTATCTATGGATGTAATATTTCATCATCATTCTTTATCAGACACTGTTTCTATGGTCCCATGTACCACTTTTCCAGACCATGTTTTCAGATTTGACATAACTGTACACTCACCGGCCACTTTATTAGGTACACCTATCTAGTACATTTGCCTCCACAACAGCCTGAATTATTCACGGTGTTGTACATTAAGAGATGCCCTTCTGCACACCACTGTTTTAAACAGCTGTTATTTGAACGTTTGTGGCCTTTCTGTTAGCTTGAATGAGTCTGGACATTCTCCTCTGACCTCTCTCATTAACAAGGTGTTTTTGCCCACAGAACTGCCGCTCACTGAATGTGTTTTGTTTATCGCACCATTCTCTGTAAACTCTAGAGACTGTAGTGCATAAAATCCCAGGAAGGCAGCTGTTTCTGAAATGCTGGAATCATCATGTGTGGCATCAACCAGGGTCAAAGTTGCTTAGATTAAGCATTGAGCACGCCCTCACGAACAAGCCACCCTTCTCTAGGCCATGGATGACGCATGCAATGACATCACGGCAGACCAGTGTCAGGCCTGGAAACGCCATGCCAGAAGATTCTTTCAAGATGTTTGGCTAATGAAAACATCCATTGTGATGTGGATGAGAACCTGTGGAGAAATCCACAAGACAGGGTTGATGGAAATATAGAAGTAGTAATTCATCATTTTTTTTGCTTTTTACAGTAAACCAGGTGAGGAACACTGCAGTGATGTTTTACAGTAAGCCAGGTGAGGAACACTGCAGTGATGTTTTACAGTATGCCAGGTGAGGAACACTGCAGTGATGTTTTACAGTAAGCCAGGTGAGGAACATTGCAGTGATGTTTTACAGTAAGCCAGGTGAGGAACACTGCAGTCATGTTTTACAGTAAGCCAGTTGAGGAACACTGCAGTGATGTTTTACAGTAAGCCCGGTGAGTAACACTGCAGTGATGTTTTACAGTAAGCCAGGTGAGGAACACTGCAGTGATGTTTTACAGTAAGCCAGGTGAGGAACACTGCAGTGATGTTTTACAGTAAGCCAGGTGAGGAACACTGCAGTGATGTTTTACAGTAAGCCAGGTGAGGAACACTGCAGTGATGTTTTACAGTAAGCCAGGTGAGGAACACTGCAGTGATGTTTTACAGTAAGCCAGGTGAGGAACACTGCAGTGATGTTTTACAGTAAGCCAGGTGAGGAACACTGCAGTGATGTTTTACAGTAAGCCAGGTGAGGAACACTGCAGTTGACCTTTAACTGTTTTTTCTTTTTTTGTAGCTAATTATTTTTGCTTTGATTAACTTTGATTTTTGCTTGTGATTTTATTGTATTTCATCAAAATATTTCATATTTTGTTCAATGATTCCACTGCATCTGTTGTATTCTCTCTACTAGTCCTTTTACAGTGATGTATTTACGTGTAGTAGCATAATGAAACATGTATCATGTATTTTGTACTACAATATTTAATGACTGTATAAACAACCACACAGTTAAACTATCGGTATCTTGTGTGTGGGTGATCTAAATTAATGTTCCTATGGTATTTCACGATAAATTAGTTATTTGACCCAATGATTCTGCAAGTGCAAGGTTTCTTTAACGATATGAATGCACAATGCAATGTTTTGAACATTGGACAGCCTGTGTTACAAGTGATGACCGTTTTGAGTTTTGTGTCTAGAGTTTTGAAAAAGGACCACAAGGTTCTGAAATTAGTGCCAAAGGGATTGTTAAAAACTGTAATCAGAAGGGAAAAAAATGGAGCGTGTTCTTTTTACTTCAAAGCACGTGTCAAACTCATTCCATGAAGGGTCGAGTGTCTGCGGTTTTCGCTCCTCCCTTGGACTTCGTTGATGAATAAAGGTCACTGATTAGTAAATAAGTCCCCTCACCTGGTTGTCTAGGTCTTAATTGAAAGGAAAATCCCAAAACCAGCAGACACTAGGCCCTCATGGAATTAGTTTGACACCCTGCTTTAAAGCAACAATACCCATTTCTCTACAAACTCTCTAGAATGTCTTTAGTAAGTAATGTACTCTATCTTCCAGCTCCTCGGATTCTGACATTGCTCGTTCTGACATTTCTTAATTTCTTTCTCTTTTTACTTTTTTGGATTATGTGTGTATTGTTTTGTATTGCTAGGTATTACTGCTCTGTTTGAGCTAGAAACACAAGCATTTCTGCGATAACATCTGCAAATCTGTGTAGCGACCAATACACTGTGATTTGATTTACTATTTCATTGTGTGAATCATACTAGTACATTGTTACAAAAAATATTTCACTACTTACTCACTCTCCATCACGGCACACACGTACGCACGCACGCACACACACACACACACACACACACACACACACACACACACACACACACACACACACACACATGTACACACGCACAAACGCACGCACACACACGCACACACACACACAAACACACACACACACACACACACACACACACACACACACACACACACACACACACACCCACGCACACACACACACACACACAAACACGCATGCACGCACGCACACACACACACACACACACACACACACACACACACACACACAAACACGCATGCACGCACGCACACACACACACACACACACACACACACACACACACACACACACACACGCACACACACACACACACACACACACACACACACACACACACACACACACACTTCACTCAGCGAGAAACATTCCATAAGTGGTGTAACCGATGAGGCAAGATTTGACATGAACAACAGCAGCGAGGCTGAGACAGAGCCTTGTCCTGTAACCGCTGAACAGAACAGATTAACTTTTCTCTCTGTCACAGGCTCACCTCACAAACCGACCCTTCCTCAACACGCTCCCCCCTAATTCATCCAAACCTATTTTATTTTCTTCTTTAGAAATGTGAAAGGGGAACTGTAGGTAGACTCTTAGAAAGACTCGGGCCCCCGGGCCACTTTAACTCATCACCTCTTCACTTGTCTCTTCACTGAGACGAGTCAGTCAGGTGTGATTGGAGAGGTGAGACAGAGACATTCCAATTACAGTATCTGGAACTGGTGCTGTAGAGCACAACACCGCTGACTCCGCTGACTCAACACCGCTGACTCCGCTGCCTCAACACCGCTGACTCCGCTGCCTCAACACCGCTGACTCCGCTGCCTCAACACCGCTGACTCCGCTGACTCAACACCGCTGACTCCGCTGACTCAACACCGCTGACTCCGCTGACTCAACACCGCTGACTCCGCTGACTCAACACCGCTGACTCCGCTGCCTCAACACCGCTGACTCCGCTGCCTCAACACCGCTGACTCCGCTGCCTCAACACCGCTGACTCCGCTGACTCAACACCGCTGACTCCGCTGACTCAACACCGCTGACTCCGCTGCCTCAACACCGCTGACTCCGCTGCCTCAACACCGCTGACTCCGCTGACTCAACACCGCTGACTCCGCTGCCTCAACACCGCTGACTCCGCTGCCTCAACACCGCTGACTCCGCTGCCTCAACACCGCTGACTCCGCTGACTCAACACCGCTGACTCCGCTGACTCAACAACGCTGACAGGAAGGAGTGGGTGTTGGGGCTGAGATTCTTTATTTTATGGTGACTGAAAAGAGCTTGTTAAATAGTAATGACAAATGATTGTACACGTTTATGTATAATTAAGCAATAAGGCCTGAGGGGGTGTGGTATATGGCCAATATACCACGGCTAATGGCTGTTCTTTGCACGATGCAACGCGGAGTGCCCGGACACAGCCCTTAGCCGTGGTATATTGGCCATATATCACAAATCCTTGAGGTGTCTTATTGCTATTATAAACTGGTTACCAACGTAATTAGAGCAGTAAAAATACAAGTTTTGTTGTAGCTGTGGTATACGGTCTGATATACCACGGCTTTCAGCCAATCAGCATTCAGTCCTCGAACCACCCAGTTCATAATTACTGTTATACTACATCATATATATTTTGTTTGTGCTGTAGCTCGTCACCATAGTGGCTTTCACGTCAGTGCCACTGATTTTCACACAAAGGGGGCTTGTGGAGATGAGATTCCTACCAAAACACACTTTATACACTCCGTAGCATTGATGTCTCAGAATCTATTTCCCATCATCCTCCTCTGTGCACAACGTTATTTTCGTTAAAAAAAAAATATATATATATATAACCAGTCAATCAGTCAATGCTCCTCCCTCCAGAATGTCACGTTAGTGTGTTTTAGAAAAGTTGCTTAGCGGCAGTCTTTGCTAGTCTTCCTTCTTGTTTAGCTTTCTTCTGGGGCAAGGTGATGCCATCAGCTCCAGGGATCTTATCAGCCAGCGTAATGTGTCAGAAGCGATAATGTACCTGAGCGCGGTTTGTCCTTCTCAGGGCGGAGCAGGAGTATCCTGTGGCTTGGTTGGCCAGATGTGTGTGCGACGGCGGGAGATAGATCTACCGATGTGCCAGTCATTTCTGATGATACGCCCCCATTGCCCTGGGGAACAGAAAAAAGCCAAGACATGGTTCTCTGTTTGATAAATATGAGGGAGATTTCATCTCCAAACAAGACTAACATTAGATTTCCGATTATGGGTTCATGTCTGAAGGCAGGCAGCACTAGCTGGTGGAGTGGCTGGTTGCTTCACCATTTTTTGTTCTGTGACAGCTCTGCGAAGTGGTAGGAGAGACGCAGGGGAAACAGGCTCTATAGAAATGTTTGGTGTTGTGGTCAAAACCCTTTATCTTTTGATGAATTAATCAAGTGCATTTGCAGTGCACTGTAATCAGATCTTGAAGCCCTTAACATTGTTTGTCTCCTTGTGTAAAAAAACATTTCAGTGTGTGTGGCTGTGTGTGTGTGTGTGGCTGTGTGGCTGTGTGTGTGTGTGGCCGTGGGGCTGTGTGTGTTTGTGGCTGTGTGTGGCTGTGTGTGTGGCTGTGTGTGTGGTCGTGTGGCTGTGTGTGTGTGTGGCTGTGTGGCTGTGTGTGTGAGTGTGTGTGTGGCCGTGTAGTTGTGTGTGTGGCTGTGTGGCTGTGTGTGTGTGTGGCCGTGTGTGTGTGTGGCTGTGTGGCCAAGTGGAATGCACCTCTGCCTGCATCGACAGGTTACTCTGCTCGTTTCCAACACTTGTCAGACCCGCAGGGCCAGGTCATAGCTCGGTGTGTGTGTGTTATCTGTCTGTGTGTTGAATGTGTGTGTGGGAGGGCCTGACTGTGTTGTGTGTGTGTGTGTGTGTGTGTGTGTGTGTGTGTGTGTGTGTGTGTTGTGTGTGTGTGTGTGTGTGTGTGTGTGTGTGTGTGTGTGTGTTGTGTGTGTGTGTGTGTGTGTGTGTGTGTGTGTGTGTGTGTGTGTGTGTGTGTATTGCTCTGCATGTGTTTCAAGGTTTAATGTCACGTGCACAAGTACAGTGAAATGCCCAATCAATACCAATGTAACCCAAGAAAGAGTCAGTGGCGTAAATTATGATTGCACTGTATGTGAGTGTGTGCCTGTGTGTAGAGTCAGTATACATTTGTGTGCATGTTATGTGTGTGTTGGAGTGTCAGTGTGCGTGAGTGTGTAGAGTCCTCTGTGTGCATAGAGACAGTGACAATTAAAAAAAAATAAAATGCAAGTGTCAACTCAAATAGTCCGTGTAGCCATTCTGTTAGCTATTTATCAGTCTTATAGCTTGGGGATAGAAGCTATTCAGGAGCCTGTTGGTGTCAGACTTGCACCGGTACCGCTTGCTGTGCGGAAGCAGAGAGAACAGTCTATGACTTGAGTCTTTAGACGATTGTCCGGACTTTCCTTTCACACCGCCTGATACATAGGTCCTGGATGGCAGGGAGCTCAGCCCCAGTGATGTACTGGGTTGTCCGCACCACTCTCTGCAGCGCCATGCCATCGAGGGCGGTGCTATTGCCAAACCAAGCAGTGATGCAGCCAGTCAAGATGCTCTCAGTGGTGCAGCTGTAGAACGTTTTGAGGATTTGAGGACCCACGCCAAATCTTTTCAACGACTGTTTGCGTCTGAGTGGACCATTTTAAGTCCTTAGTGATCTGGACACACAGGAACTTAAAGCTCTCGACCCACTCCACTACAGCCCCGTCGATGTGGATGAGGGCGGGCTCACCCCCCCCCCCCCCCCCTGTTTCCTGCAGTCCACAATCAGCTCCTTGGTCTTGCTGATGTTGATGGTAGGGCTGTTGTCCCGGCACCACACTGCCAGGTCACTGACCTCCTCCCTGTAGGCTGTCTCCTCATAGTGTGTTATGTCATCTTTCTCCTCATAGTGTGTTATGTCATCTTTCTCCTCATAGTGTGTTATGTCATCTTTCTCCTCATAGTGTGTTATGTCATCTTTCTCCTCATAGTGTGTGTCTGTAGGTTTCCCAGAGTGTGTTATGTCATCTTTCTCCTCATAGTGTGTGTCTGTAGGTTTCCCATTGTGTGTTATGTCATCTTTCTCCTCATAGTGTGTCTGTAGGTTTCCCATTGTGTGTTA